>NC_062536.1:14548040-14695540 GCF_022655615.1 Tachysurus fulvidraco
ACATGACCAACATGGGCAGTTGTGTGAACAACATGGGCAGACCAACCTGGGAATTGAACTCATGACCTTCTGATCAGTAGAACAACACCTTAACCACTAGACTACCAAGTCCCAAATACTGCTGACGAGTTTAATTCTGTTTATAAGGTCTGCAGTCTTATTATATTTGTGGTCACCCCAAACATCGAGCAGCCGGAAGAACAACAGTAATTAAAGTACAACGCATCATATCTTTATCTGATATAAGTATCTATATATCTATCTATCTATCTATCTATCTATCTATCTATCTATCTATCTATCTATCTATCTATCTATCTATCTATCTATCTATCTATCTATCTATCTATCTATCTATCTATCTATCTATCATGGCATGTTGTTTGTGGTCAGGACTTACAGGTACACTGAATTCCATCACCGAAGTAACCAGGCTGGCATTTACACACCAGTCTTCCAGAAGTCGTGTCTTCAAAACAGCGTGCGTTAGAACCACAGCGCAGAGCAGCACAACCTGGGAGCTCTGTAAGAACACAGGTACACACACTAACACTTTTTTTTTTTTTTTTTACGTTACGTTTTTTTAAGTTACGGAAGTCCTAAGAGGTCATGCATTATTGCATTATTATATATTTCTTGTTTTGTAATATTTTTATCGTTATCTCGACATAAAAGTTTTTTTTTTCAAAACAATTGACAGTATTTATGAGAATAAAGGGCTTAAAAAAGGGTTTAATAATCTATTACATATTAACAATGGGTTACATGCAGAGACCATGAGAAAATGAAGTCTTTTAGGACACATAAACCCAAACACACAACTATAAGATACAAAAGTAAACTGCAGGCTAAAAAGTCACAAATGTGTGATTTCTTGCAACTATAAAATAAATAAACATAGATTCTTAATGTAAACTCAAAATTGTGACCTATAACCTCACAATTATGAGATAAATCTCTGTAAACTCTCACACAGTTTGTGGTCATTAAAATAGTTATGGAAAAATGATTAGAATTAAAAAATTTACCTTTGGTCAAATTAGAAACTTAGAACTGGTTTGAATGTGTAATTAATTAGCATAAGTAGCATTACTTTAACTTTAACCCACTGCTTATCATACTTGCTTGACAACTTGTGGGTTAAACGACTAAATTACTGGGATGTATACACCCAAATTTATTATGATTACAGTACACACATTAAGTGAGTGAGTGAGCTGTTTTTTGTTATATCAGCATGAAAGTAGCTTCAGCCAGCACTTTTCTCACTTCACAAAATATACTTGCTCTGATTTTCCTGTACATGTTGGAGTTTTAGCCATTGTGCACTGCTTATGTTGCACAGATCTGGCAACCCTGGAGCTTCTCTGAAAAAAAAAACCTACCCTGGTCACATTCTGGCCCTGTGTATCCTGAAAAGCAGGTGCACTGTCCGTTCCCTCTCAGTCCACTGTTACAGAGGCCATGCTTACAGGTGCACACTAAATGACACACATACACAGTAGGTAAGCTTCAAGAACAGCTAACACTCCTGCAATATTCTAGAAGGATGGATGATTTTAGATTACCGTTGCTGCATGTGGGTCCGTACAGGTTCTCTTTACATATCTCACACGCTGTTCCCATAAACCCTGCCTGCAGAATGTGAAATAGACGTACACTATGAATCAGTTAAACGTACTTCTAAACACAGGTTGTGTGTGTGAGTGTGAGTGTGATGTGTGTGTGTCCGTGTTTGTGTGTGTGTCTGCGTTTGTGTGCGTGTGTGTTTTCAGATGTATGTGTGTGTATGTATGTGTGTGTGTGTGTGTGTGTGTGTGTGTGTGTGTGTGTGTGTGTGTGTGTGTGTGTGTGTGTGTGTTTACAAGAGAAGGGTATTTACTTTGCAAGTGCAATTCCCAGAGCCCCCAATGCCATCAGAACAAACCCCATTATTATTGCATGGAGTAGCTGCTGAGCCTGGACACTCTAAAAAGTAGAAATGTTCAGTCAAAGAGATTAAAAGAAATTTAACATAAATACAAGTACATACATATGCTATACATCATATACAACAAACTACATATTTCTATATATTTATATACCATATATACTGCTATTATAATACACATAATTAAATTACAAAATAATCTGATCCAAATAGATATTTCTGTCAGCACAAACCCCATCCCCTCTGTGTGTGTGTATGTGTGTGCGTGTGTGTGTGTGTGTGTGTGTGTGTGTGTGTGTGTGTGTGTGTGTGTGTGTGTGTGTGTGTGTGTCAGCTCTGTCCTGACCTCCTCTTTTCTTACATTTCCCACTATTCTTTCTCTGAACAGGTATCTCTCTGCACCACTGTGTTTTGTAATAAATCACGGCCTTCCTGCCCCCCTTTGCTAGCTCTCTCTCTCTCTCTCTCTCTCTCTCTCTCTCTCTCTCTCTCTCTCTCTCTCTCTCTCTCTCTCTCTCTCTCTCTCTCTCTCTCTCTCTCTCTCTCTCTCTCTCTCTCTCTCTCTCTCTCTCTCTCTCTCTCTGTATTTGTTCCTTTTATCACTTACATTATAGAAGCTACAACAGATATATAAAGTCTACACAGCCCTGTTTGTGATGTACTAAAAATGAAACCAAGATGATAATAATAATAATAATAATAATAATAATAATAATAATAATAATAATAATAATAATAATAATAATAATAATAATAATAATAGCCCGATGACGCATGAGATAGGCACAGGCTCCCCGTGGCCTGAGGTAGTTCGGATAAAGTGGTAGAAAATGATGAGAGATAATAATAATAATAATAATAATAATAATAATAATAATAATAATAATAATATAAGTATATATAATAATAATATATAAATATATAATAAATATAATATAATAAATAATAATAATAATAATAATAGAATAATAATAATATAATATAATAATAAATATAATATAATAATAAATATAATATAATAATAATATAATATAAGAAGAAGAAGAAGAAGAAGAAGAAGAAGAAGAAGAAGAAGAAGGATCAAGAAGCGGTAGAAGGAAAAGAATGTCCTTTTCCACCTTCATAGTGACATATAAAATATAAAAATTAGCATATAAAACATACAAAAATTAAGTAAAAAACAACATTAATTAGTAAAATTAGTTATTAAACTATACCCCGATTACAGGATTACTGAATCAAACGATCCTCAATAACATAATCCTAAATCAAAGAATCCTGAATAAAGAAATCCGAATCAAAGCCTAAATCAAAGTAAGCTGAATCAAACAATCTTAAATCAAAACATCTTTTAATGTGATTTTCCCCACTAGTTCATTCATTAATTTTCCACATGTTCTCTCATAATCACACGGGACATTACGGTCTATGTGATTCACTTTAGTTTAGTAACTTGACAGATTCTCACTAACTATATATTCCCTGGCAGGTTCCTTTAATCCTCAGCACACATGATCATTGCAACATTAACTCACTATGACTTTTATGAGAAGCTGATACAAGAGAAAAAGCAACATGAGCACAGTCAGCTTATCATATTGACAGGAAGTGTTGAAAATAAGAGCTTTACATTGAGATGGTCAGCACTTTTTTTCATCAACGACGACACTTCGTCTGAGTGTTTTGCTAGGACAGGAAGTGTGTGATTTTCCCTGTAAAAGTAAGTCTCCTGCTTTCAGAGAACAGATGAACATGCACACGTGATGCTTGCACTGCAAAAGAGGCAGATTTATGCAAAAACATTCAGCTACTTCTTTATTTTTTACAGTGTGACTCCACTTGGGAGTTCATTTACACTGTTTCTCTCTCTCTCTCTCTCTCTCTCTCTCTCTCTCTCTCTCTCTCTCTCTCTCTCACTGTCTCACACACACACACACACACACACACACACACACACACACACACACACACACACACACACACACACACACACACACACACACACACACACACACACACACACAGAGTTCCTAAAATGCTAAATCTAACTATATTCAGCCACTAAGTTCAACAAATCTCCTTTCCCCGAGCACAAAAGGAATCAGCTCTTTCTTTTTTTTGTGTGTGTGCCATCGACTCTGTTAGTGATCCTGCACTTCCTGTCAAAATATTCCCTCAGTGTCCTCCACTGTCCTAAGCGCAAAAAAAGGAAATGCCTTCCAATCAGCAGAGATAACAAGACAGAGGAAAAGAGAATTTAAACACATTCATATGAGCGGAAAGCAAAAAGAGCACTGAAGTAGACATGATTGGTGTATATTACACTAAAATGTTTTCTTTTTTTTGCTGAATGATGAATGAATGAATTATCATGCAAGTTCAGATGAAACGTACCCAGACAGTTGTAGCCCCAGTACCCTGAACAGCATCCTTCCTCCACTACGTCTTTGAAACATTCATGTGAGCAGCCAGGGAGGGAGAGAGAAAACGTGGACGAGGTTTTTAACTGATACCTTGAAGTATAATAGAAAAAGAAGAACCTTAAGGCCTTTAAGACTTGCAAGCGACAATAAAAAAATGCTGTGATTTTTTTTAAATCAAGGGTTTTACAATATTTTCTTACTTTTTCTCACTATCCTTTTGATGATCTTCCATTGACACAATTATCCATTATTAATTCAACAAACTGATGCATTCTGTACACCTCAAACTAACTAATTCTACCAAAGTGAGCTTAAGAAAACTTTTGCTTAAGCCAGCTGTCCACTTGTTCCACATTCCTATCATTGTGAGGACATTTTTAAGAATAATATGTGTATCGTTAGCTGCCTATAGGTTATAAGAATGTTCTATATCAAGTCTTAATCAAACTCATTTCTACATTATCTACATTTATTTAAAAAAAAAAAAAAAAAAGCAACAAAAGAAACCAAAAAAAATCACTGGTATTATTTTATTACAAATCACAAAAGCCAATGTGCGCACACACACACACACACACACACACACACACACACACACACACACACACACACACACACACACACACACACACACACACACACACACACACACACACACACACACACACACACACACACACCTGCAGTCCTGCTGCCCCTTGCCTGGTGTCTTCTTGGTATATCCTGCTGGACAGTCTGAGAAAAGACTTGTGGAGCACAAATGGCAGTCTGACTTTTTCATCACTTGTGTATTTTTGTCACAGCGGTTCTAATAAACACACACATACAAAATAGATTATGTACATATACAAACACGAGCTCCTGCTCCTATCAAGAGTAACTATGAAAATATCACAATCATAATCATAATAATTACTAAAAATGTACTAGGACACATAGAAACAGGATACATAGAATTTTAGATATTGGAAAGGCTTATAAAAACACAAATATTTCACAAAAAGAGCAATTAATAAATAAATACTATATCAGTATTGATTTTTTATTTAAATATAGCATATAATAACATGGCAGTATACTGTATAAGAACAGCATTATTCTCAAATGAGTAGCTTCCCCATTGAATATATCCTAATTCACCTCTTGGTTATAAACCGGTTGAGCTTTTAGAATATAGCCTGAAGCCATCTAATTCTTTTTAATAACTTTTATGAATCTGCTTTGATACTTTAATTCATAGTGTATCAGTACCACCACCTGCTACTTAATGTTAAAGCTGATTAGTGAGGCTGAATAAGCAGCAAGGCACAGAAACAGTCCAACTTCAAATGAGGAAGAATACACACACACACACACACACACACACACACACACACACACACACACACACACACACACACACACACACACACACACACACACACACACACACACACACACACACACACACACAATTGCTTCTATTCCATATTAATTCAAGATTTTATTATTTTTTTCAACACACTTGTAAAAGTACACATTACTTTAAAGGACCGTACATTTTTGACTATCGATGAAAGGGATTATATTGACAAAATATGAAAACAGTCATCTGTTTTGTTCATTCATGCATCATTCAGTGCAATACACAAAGTACAGAGATACAGGTTAAGACCTTCATTTAATGTCCATATCAAAAAAATATAATCTCACTGACTCTGGAAATTACACTGTTGCACAGCGGCTACTCGAACTTTACAACAGTGGTGAGTTGAAAAGCTTACCAGAACACACAACATGTCAAACCTCAAGAAAGATGGCCTCTCCCATTAGATTTACTGTAGTTTACTGAATAATGTGTTCATGAGAAGGAAAATAAACCTAAATAATGGATTCAGCACATAAGTAGCAGACAGCTAGCCCTTATATCTATCTACATTACTCACTTGAGATGTTTCATTCAACTGATATAAACAGGCCTTCACGATTATAGCCTTAAACGTTCTATTAACATTTTATCTTTGTGTTATTATAGTAGTGGCATTTCATGAAGAACCACAAAAACCGATCTGTGTGTTTATTTAAGAAAAATTTGCATTTTCCGGGGGGAAATTACACCAAATTAGGAGAAACTATATCTGATTAACTTGCTTAGCAATTAGGAAATATTCCATGTGGAAAATCAAACATATCCAAACACATGGCTTTTACATCTCTGACACGATATTTGTAATTCTAGTTCATAAACTGTGTTTATTCAAAGCAGGAGCACTGAGCGTGTGTGTGTGTGTGTGTGTGTGTGTGTGTGTATGTGTGTGTGTGTGTGTGTGTGTGTGTGTGTGTGTGTGTGTGTGTGTGTGTGTGTGTCTCACCTTTGCAGCAGTAGACTGTGTCTCTGTTCCTACAAGGATCAGCAGGAGGAGAATTCCAGTTTCATGGAACGAGTTCCTTCTGCACTCCATGACTTTATCTTTTACACACACGTCCTCTTTCTGAGGATCCTCTCTGGTCTGGGACTGCTTGGGATGGCCCTCTGCCTTTTAACTTCCCTTCCTCTCCTCCTCTCTTTCCTGTGCCACAACCATCCAGAACACCTAGGGACCGGGCCTTTCCTTCAGCACACACACACACACACACACACACACACACACACACACACACACACACACACACACACACACACACACACACACACACACACACACACACACACACACACACACACTGTCAGCAACCAGGAAAGAGCCTATGCTCTTTAAAGCACTATAGGTAGAAAACAAACTCTTGTGCAAAAGAATGACTGACTTTGTCATTATCTTATACATATTAATTAGTAACATCTCTTGATTATGTAATGTATCATTTAAAAAAATGAAAAGTTAAACTGGAAATTAGGTTACTTCAACCCACAATGAGTGTGTTCTGAACTGTGTGATGCATTCAGATTTTAATGCTGGCTAAACCAATACAAGTGTGAATTCATATGCACAGAAACATTGGAAAATAATAGATGGTGTGTAAATTCTGGCTCCTCAGCCTCAGCTACATGACTAGACCAGAATTTGGTCTCAACTAACTACGTGTATACAATACGTGTCTGGGTTTTTTTTTCAATCTCTCTGATGCAGTTCATTTTTATGTACCTGTCTGCAAAATCATCCACTCATGTTGCATTTTAATTAGAGATCCCAGTACTGATTGTACAACTTTAGTCTCAACCCCGATGCCCTGTTAACCTTCACACCAAGCCTTCAATGCTTAAAGAAATACACAAATTGTGCAAATCAAATATCTGTATGTTTATGTGTGAGTGTAACGAGGGTCTGTACTGAAAAGTTTCACCTCCGGGCAGCAGAATTACAGGATGTCCTCAGTCATAAATAAACAGGGTAACAGCTTGAAGTTTTGCTTCACACACACTTCCTGTACATTCTGCTTTGTCAGAACTATCCCTGCTCCAGGCTGTGTAAGCATGTCATGACTGCACATTTGTAATAGTGCTGTTGCACGGTTCATATGAGCTATTGATAGATCATCACTTTAGACCTTAAAAACATGTAAAACAAACACAATAATAAAGAAATAAAAGATTTGGAAATTATTCATAATTAGTAAAAAAAAAAAAAGGAGGCAACAAATGGCTCATCTTTCACTGATTTACAATGAAATGTGAACATGGCAGCAAATGAGCTCAAGACCAAGTAATATTAAAACAACATCAACAACAACAACAACACACACACTGAAAGCAAATTTGCAACAAACATACTACACAAGCCTATATCTACAATTTATTTATTGACTGGTTATGGAAACTTTTTCCTGGGTTCACCGTTCATTAACTTCACCGCCTCAAATGCCTTCACTGTGTCCTGTTTGCTTTAGAATGTGGATGATGTCAAGCATCCTTTGAGACCTTCATTGTTATTCTCGACTCACGAAGACACAAAAACCTCCAGGGTTTCCTGATATCAAACCTCATAAAGGACAATAAAGAGTCAGCAAAAGAACTCGATGACATCCTTGTTATTATTTTAAATAGCTTGAATGGATAGATTAGAGTAAGTGCTCAGTGATATGGCGGTGAATGAGTATGACTTTATCTTGTGCTGCTTCTGCATCTACAGTACAATCATAATCCACAAAGACACAAAGATCCATATCTGGAATTATAAGAGCTTCAGGCTGACACCTATATCAGTATTTTAGCTTAACTATGTTACAGTTATTAGAAATGGGAGGTACATTCACTGATAAAAGGGTTAAAGTTAAAAGAACACTGATGTTAAGTAAATGGATAAAATGAATGCAGAGCATATGCTAGCTAACAAACAAGGCTTACAGTTTAGCATGCTAGCATGTCTTTTATATGAACAGTGACAGAAAATTACCAAAATAACAACAACAAAAAACAACTATTGGGAATATGAACATTTTTATGAGCTGTTTAGATAAATTATTAAAAAAAAAGACTACAATGTGACTACAATTCCACCATAACTACACCTTCCCACTGACTGCTAGCAACTTCTTACAAGATTCTTGCTATAATGAGAACCATTAAAAAAAAAATCACCCTTCCTAGTGATTGTTGCCCCCTTTAGAAAGCTAAAGACAAAATACTTCTTTCTATAACCCTTTAACTTTTCAGAAACAATTGGAGGTCTTTACATTTGCACCTACCTAAATAATAAGGCAAGTTTATGGGGTAACATTTTTAAAGTAATTTGGAGCAGCTAGTTTTGAAATCTTCCCAACTTCAGAAGCCTTTGGTTACATGTTGTCTGATTTCTGCCCTACTTTACCCCAGTAATTTTAATTACACTTGTAGCTTCAGTGATCCTCTGTTAATAAAACGTACCAAAAATGAGAGAACAATGTAATTGTAATTGTCTCAAAAGCAGTAGAATATGTGGACTTACATAATCCAATTGGCATTAGATATATTGATTGCTTGATCTTATTAAAACACTATCTGACAAATGATACTTCATGCTCCACAAAATCGCCGGTATCTAATCTCCCACTATATGTACGTAATCTGGATTTGGGTCTTTGTTAATCACAGGATTAAATTAAGGCTCATCTTTGATTGGTTCTCTGATCATCCTTCCATGAACAAGCTCATTTTTATGTCTTTGACTTTCTCCAAGAGCAAACAGAGAACACCTTGCAAAACCACAAACATGGAACAAAGAGCAGAGGAAATAACAGAAGAAACACCAGTCGATTTTTCTACAGTATCGACTCTACTGTCTCCCGTGGGATATGGATTCTTGTCATTTTGGATGCTGATTGTCACTCTTCTCTCTGTCTTCTGTAACTCTCTTGTTATTGCTGTTATGTTACGGAACCATCAGCTTTTCTTCCCCACAAATGTCCTCATTCTGGGTCTGTCTGTCTCCGACTTGCTCATGACCCTCTGTGGATCCTCTGTTAGCACAGTGACCAACTACTTTGGGCAGTTCTTCATGGGGAGAGAACTCTGTGTCTTCCAGGGCTTTACTGTCAATTACTTTGGTGAGTTGCTACATCTAGATTATATTGTATTTGAACATGATAATGATGTACTGTACCAGATGACCACATTTCCAACAGCTTTTGGGTTTGGATCTTGTAGGGCAAAAGTGACATTTATTCATTTTTAAGTAACTTCTTTATCCTGGTCAAGGTCAGGCTGGTTCAAGAACCCAAGTACTGTGTGAAGAGAAAATACATCCTGGATTGGGAGCCAGTCCATACCAGGGCAATATGCACACACAGGGGCAATTTAGCATACATAACTGACCAGCCTGTATGTTTTTTTGGACAATGGAAGGAAGCTGTAGACCCCAGAGGGAATAAAATATTAATGGAACATCCTACAAAAAGCAGACTAGGAACATTATATCAGTTTAGGGAAAAAGTAACAAGCTTTGCGATGTAGCAGGCCATATTGGTGACCCACAGCTCAAGGCTCAGGGATTCAAGACAGAAATCCAATTATAATGGATATGAGAGAGAGAGAGAGATATATGAGAGAGAGAGAGAGAGAGAGAGAGAGAGAGAGAGAGAGAGAGAGAGAGAGAGAGAGAGAGAGAGATGTCTAGAGATTTGCATGCTCTTCCCAATCAGTGATTGGGTTAATTTTGAGTACTATGGTTCCCAATTCAAAACAGGACGCTACTCTAAATTTAAGCTACAGTATGTATGAATTATTGAGTTTGTGTGGTGCTCTGCAATGCCCTGCACCTCATCTATGTTGTACTCTTGTCTTGCACCAAATATTGCTTGGATAGGTCCTGAATCCTGAGCTGTGTCCAGTATACTGCAGTTACTGAAAACAAATGAATGAATTCACTTACTTTATCCGGGTCAAAATAAGTTAGGGATTCTCACTTATCATTTAGGTCAACTCCTTGGTCTGTGATATGGCATCCCTACCAACTCCACCAGTACAATTGTGCTGAATGACAGAAAGAGCCACAAAATTATTTCAGAGTAAAGTGAAATATTACCTCATCTTTACTAATTCTCTTTCCTTCCAATTTTCCAAGGCCTGGTCTCCCTGTGTACGCTAACTCTGATGGCTTATGAGCGTTACCACATAATATGCAAGCCCATGGGTGCCTTCAAAATAACACTGCGACGCAATGCTAAGGGCCTGCTTCTAGTATGGATCTACTGCCTGTTCTGGGCTATGGCACCTCTGCTAGGCTGGGGCTCCTATGGCCCTGAAGGAGTTCAGACCTCATGCTCTTTGGCCTGGGGGGAACGTACCTGGATCAGCTACAGCTTTCTGATCCCATACTGGATCTTCTGCTTCTTTCTGCCCACGTGGCTGATCATCTTCTGCTACTACCACATAATAATCTCCATTAAAAGGGTAATAATAGAATAATAAATTAATACAGGATTCTGAATAATTATTCTGGAACTATTTGGTTTTTTTTATCTCTACTTACCTGTGTGTACCTGTGTGTAGTTGAACCAGAGTGTGGAGAATCAGGGAGGCAGGTCACGGCAAAAAGAGGACAGGCATGCTATGTGCATGGTAGCTGCCATGATTGGTTCCTTCTTCTTCTGTTGGCTGCCATATGCTATTGTATCAATGCTTGTGATTCTTGTGCCAGATATCTCCATATCCCCACTTCTTGCATCCATGCCTGCCCACTTGGCTAAGACAAGCCCTGCATACAATCCCATCATATTTTTTCTGGCCAAAACAAAGGTAAGAGCAAAAAGTGAATCTATAAGTTAATAAGTGTTTAGTTTGACACAAAACAGGGAGCTAATTATATCAGAATTTGTGATTGTATATTATATGCTAGATAATCTATTATATATAACCTAGAATCTTTCCATCCAGTTCCGGGACATGGCCTTGGAGATTATATCATGTGGTTGCTACAGACCTACGTTGCAAAAATCAAGCGGTTCCACGGAGATGGAAATAGTGGAGACTGGATCCAAACACCTGAGTCCAAACTGCGTTCAACCTGAACCTGCGCTGTCCAACTGAGACACAATGTTGAATGAGACAACATAGTTAAAGGATAGATAACTGTGTGGTAAAGCTACAGTAACTTTATCACCACTGTGTTACAAGGTTGCCAGATCAATGAGACAAAAACAGCTCAGTAACTTGCATCATAACCAAAAGTAGTCCAATGAGCACTAAACCCAAAAAGGTCAAATCTAACTGATTATTTATTGACATAATTGAATTTATTTACAAATATAAATAAACTGGTTGACAAGCATGAAGGAAACCTGAAGCATGAGGTACCACTAAAACGTATATTGTAAGTGAAACATATAAAATAGGAAAATGTAATAATATTTTTGATAAATGTAAAGAATTATCAAATAAATATTGTTAGAACAGATTTTCATCAACGTCTTGAAATGACTATTCATATAGCAAATTGATGCAGGAAATATATTCTATTGATCTCAAATTTCTTCACGTTTTAAACTTGTTCTACATTTGATCATACTATGAAGAGATTTTACTTCCTTCTAGGTCTCATTCAGAAAAATCACCTAAGAAAAGCCTCTTAGGTGAAACTCCTATGTGAAAAATTCATCAAAAGATCCAAAGTATTAATTTAAAATAATTTTGATTTGCTTAACACCGTTATTGGTAACAGACATAATCCCATCCATCCATCCATTCATCCATCCATCCATCCATTCATCCATCCATCCATCCATTCATCCATCCATCCATTCATCCATCCATCTTCTGCACTGCTAATCCTACACAGGGAAACAGGAAATAGGGACCCTAGAGTTTTTCTAAGAGGACTCAGTGGACAAGGCAGGGGACATTCTGGATGGTGTGCCAACCCATCGCAGGACACACACACACACACACACACACACACACACACACACACACACACACACACACACACACACACTCCAGACAATTTAGAGAAGCCGGTCAGCCCACATGTCATTGGTCTGGGTAGGAAACCAGAGGGCTCAAAGGAAATCAGAAGCGACAAACACCAAAAATGTGAGTCAAACATGCTAATCACTAAACCACCATGACGTACTTCCACATATTATTTAACGTCATTTTGTGTATTATATGTGATTTAGTATTTTATTAAGTGTTAATATGTGTCCAAACTTTTAGTCAGTAGTACAAGTCTGTAAACTGTGATTTACGTTTTGCCTGAAATAAAAATATTACTAGAACTTATCTAATGTACTTAAAACAAAAGATCCAACCTAAGAACATAAAAAAAAAAATCAACCCAGACCATAAAAATAACCCAGATCTGTGGGAAAACAGCTCACATGCTAACCCTTCCAGTAGATGGAGACATTGCATTGGGTTATAGGACTACTTCACTTAAAAATGCCATCCTTAATGAATATTAAATTATGCTGATGAAGCATTTTAATTAGTTTAATTAGTTAAATACTATTTTAAATGGTTTCCAATTGTATAATTGCATACTTGTATGTATTTGTGTATGTAGCAAATAAAATCATAGGAGTCCGGAATCTACGGTAATATAAGAAATAAGGAATAAAAACAGCTACATACAATGAAATTCACCTCCTTTTTTTTGATTACTTTGTGATATTCTTTAAGGTATAACTACAACTGTGTAAAAACAGGGGGATCAATTAATATTCATAAAGAAATACACATAATATAGGCCCATGACTAATCCAAACCCCATCGGGCCATCACTGCTAGACTTCTGGGAAAGTTTACAAGCTGTAAAACCCCATACAGAGCGAAAGGAAATGGAGCATTACTCTTGGCTTGGACATGAAACTCAAAGCTTAAATCAACTAAAATTCCTGTAGCACAAGTTTGTGGAAAAGCTACAAGTATGAGAATTACTTTTAAATGGTTAAGCATTGGTGAGTATTATATGGCTGTAAACAAGATGATTCCAAGTTGTTGCATTTTGCTTTGGAATTGTCCTTAATTTGATGTAAAGAGAAGACTTCTCGTTTCTCTGTCGGCTAGCTGTGTCGTGAGTTTGCTAGTCAGACCAGAGAAAGTAAATGAAATGAAAAATCTACAAGTCTGTGAAAACACACACCTTATTTATCTAATGTTTACTAAATTCTAAAGGTTACTAAAAGTGGTAGAGCATTTAAGTATTTAGCTCCTAAACTTTGGAAAAGAATTCCTGTCAGTTTCAATGTAGATTAAAGACATATCTCTTTAGTCAGGCATATAATACATGCCATAACCTTGAGCTCCTGCACATCTGATCAAACACACATTATCACCTAATCCTTGCTAATATTATGAACAGCAGCCACGCAAATTCCTCTCCACTTGCTTCTCTTTTTCTACCAATCCCGAAGCATATAGTGATTGTTCCACCCCCAGTTGTGTTCTGTTTCATGAAGATTTCGGACCTTCAAATGCCAACCCCGTGAGCATCCTGTGGCATCTAAAGATGTACCATCTCCAGATGGGATCTGCTTCATGAAGATTTCAGACATTTGAAGAGAAGACTCCATGAGGACTTCGAGGAGAACAGCCTCTTAATCAATAAACAAATTAGCATATGTTGTATCTCTATCATTTAGGATGTAAAGAATAATTAACGAGTAGCTCAGGAGCTTGTTGTTACTGAACTCTAAATTGTCTGAATATGACTGTAGAAAGAACATCATTTATAAACACACAGTCTGGTGTTTAAAGTAATTCACACTTACCAGTGTTTTAAATAATTTATAATCACACACTCTGGTGTCACCCAGATGAGTCTGGATCCTCTCAAGGTTCCTTTTATTGTCACAGTCACCTCAGGCTTGCTCATTATGGTCAAAAAGGGATAAATGCAAATAAATTCACATACAGATTTGACGTTCTTTAAAGCTGCTATGAGACGATGTCTAAGTGCTATACAAATAAAATTTAAATAAATTGAATTAAAAATGTCTCTAGCCCTGTAGCTAGTCTCTGGTCTTTGTTTTAGCTAAATAATTTACAGCAGTGCTTCTGCTGAAGAAGCCAAACTGATTCACGTGTTAAACACTAAAGTCACTAAGCAACAGCCAGTTTTTTTTTCACAGGTTAGTTTTCAGTTCTGTAGAAGGCAAAATATTCCAGTCCAGTCCACTGAAATAGTTTCCCCATCTGGACCACAACCCACCAATTGATAGCCCATCACAGATGATTGAGAAGATGACAACACAAGAGCTATGGGCTGTCTGAGTTATGATATCTCAATAAAACCGCATGGGGCAAATCAACAACAAATGTACCAGTAAGTAATGCAAGTCACACCACACTGGGGCACACATCACTTCTACAGCATGGGTTTCTTCTAATTTGCTTAATTATCAGAATTTGTTAATGGATGTAATGGTTTTAAATCTAATTGAGCTCAATCTAAGCTGTTACATGATTAGACTGAAGGATTGATTTGGAAGAGAAAATGATCCCATTATGCTGGTAATTGTTTTAGTATATTTCATCTTTTGAGAGATGAAGAAAAGGCAATGTTTTAGAATGTTGTGGAGCCAGGAAACCTTTGTGGCTGCATAGTACATTTAACAACAAGTTCCATTTCAGTACAAAAGAGCAAGACTGCATACCTTAACTTTAACTGGATAATAAACCCAAATCTGTGAGTATCAGGATGAGCGTGAAGGCATGAGAGAAAAGAATACTTGGCAAGAGTTTGTGTAATTTCACCAGATCTGCTGACCGATACTGCCGTGTGGACTCATTTATCTGAATCGTATGTCTCCAGGGTGTGTTACATCCAGGCCTCCTACTTGTGTATGCTCCCTGGCTCAATTACACCTATTGAGCCTGGCCTTAAATTTAAACCCTTTAGATACGAGGAACAGACAAATTCTTGAGTCCGTCGAAGGCTTTATTATTAACTGAACAATTCAAGAAGCTGCAACTAGCTAAGATTTCACTCACACTAGCGCTTTAGACAGATTTAATCTTATTTAGAAATGCATTTCTGTCTTGTGTATCTTCTGTCTTGTGTATCTTTATTAAAAAAATAAATAAACAAAAAATAAATAAATTTAAAAACCTTCATGCACACAACCAATATAAATGATTTATTGGACTGCAGGTGAAAATGATTTTACAAAACGTTTCGTATTTACAGGATTTTGGAAGATGCCTTTATTCGGAGTAACATACATTTTTATCTCATTTTCATACAACTGAGCAATTGAGGGTTAAGGGCCCAGCAGCAGCAGCTCAGTGGACCTTGGGTTTGAACTCACAACCTTCCAAGCTGTAGTTCAACGTCTTAACCGCTTAGCTACCACATCCCCATTTACTCTGGAACAGTGATTTGTTTTTGATACAAGGTTTCCTGACAGAAGATAGCTGAGGCAGTTACAACAAACCAGAAACAGAAAAAAATTCCCTCACAAGTGCAATCAAGTGTGTAAGACAATAAGCAGCTGCCAGTGTGTTGAGTAAGAGCCTTGAGGAAGCTTTAACAAAGTGTCACTTGCGCTTAAGTGTCACTTGCGTTAGCTTTTTAGGGCCGTTTTTAAAAGAAAATACTTGTGGTATTTGGCATATGTTTGTGACGACTAACAAATCAGGACTTCTTGTAGTGAAAGAGAGCATGTCAGGCACGCTAAGAGCACTGATGCTAGGCATATACTTTGTTTTGTTTTGTTGTTGTTTTTTTGTTGTTTTTTTAAAAAAGCATTCTTTATATAGTACGGTTGATGAGCTTTAAACTTTGCTGAAAAGTCCAGTACCTCTAAGGGTTCCTTCAGAAGGATAAAAACAACCCGTTTTAATGAATAGGGCAAAAGGAACAGACATCATCAGAAAGTTCTTACATTAGACGAATGAAGGTTGAGTCTAAAGGGGTCATTTAAAATATACAGGAACTTCAGTTCTACACCCAGCTCTTCATACTAAATTAAAAGTATAGAAATATTTTTTTTTACATAGTATTTCGATTAGTTCTAGATTTCAAAAGGGTAATTGGCTTGGGACCATTTCTGAAAGAGAACCAATTTATTCTAACAAACTTTAAAATGTTCTCTTAGAAAGCCAAGACTGACTTTTGTGTGGATGGTTCATGGTTCTCTTGCTTTAAGGTACTTCTTCTTGAAATCATTTGTCAAAGCAAGACCAACCATTCAGAGGTTTAGATAGACATTAAAGAACCTTTAATGTTTCACCCAGAAGAACAAGACCAAAATAACGTATTTCTATCTTTATTTTTCATTGTACTGGCTTCAAATAAAACAGGCTTTGTGCTGTTTGTTTGGATGGATAACGGTTCCTATCTCTAATGAAGTTCTACTTGGAACTTTTTATAAAAGTTTGACACACTGCTAGAGTTTAAGATAGACACTTTAAGATTTCACCCAGAATTACAAGACCAAAGAAACCTATACACTGATACATTTAACTTTTTCTTCTCTATGGTTGTACTGGTTTAGAATAAAATACGTTTTGTTGTGGTTGTTTTGGATGGTTAATAGTTCTAATTTGAACCTTTTGTGAATATGAGGCCCACTGCTACATGGTTTTAGAGAGAAGTTCCCCAGAAGATTGACAGACTCTGTTTTTAACACATTTAAGCTTATTATTATGCTTTTTTTGTACTTGCATAGGAAAAAAACGTGGTTCTGCTGTTTTTTTGGATGCCACACTGTTCTATGTTTCTAAAGCAGTTCTGCAGAACAGATGGTTATAGAAGGAGGAAGAAACTCTTAACATTGTACCAGACTTGATAAATATGATTCTGTGGTGGTCGTTTAGAAAGTTCGAGCTGTCACTCAGAAGGACTGAATACTGAATAACCCTACAGTATATGTCAAAGTGGATGTTGGATATATCTACTGTACATGTTACACAGCTCTACATAGAGTAGATGGGTTATGGGTTCTTTCCCAGAAAGACAAGACAGAAGAATCCTACTCCATGATGGATGTGAAAACTTCTGAAGTGGTTGTTTAAATGGTTAATGGGTTTAGCTTTCTGAGGTTCACCTGTTGGGTTTACATAGAAATTTCAAAGCATTCCTCGGAAGAAGAACTTAATGGCTCTGGATTTGTAAGTTTGTTGTTTTTTCAGTAGACAAAAATGAATCTTGTTGAAAAAGGTTCTTTAATTGTTCTTTGGATTGTTAATTGTTTCAATGGATAGTACTTTTCATAAAAAGGACAACCCTATCTACTAAAGTTCTACTTAGAACCTTCAAGGGTTATGCAAGACGAACCTCATCGTTTATTTCGACTATTTACATTATATAAGTATTTCAAACAACTCATAAGTTATCAAAAGCATGATAATGGTGTTTTTTTTTAAGTATCTTTGATTCTTTGGCTTCTCTGCTAGTTAAGCACTCTATGGCAGCATTCTACTTTAAACCTTTAAGAGCTCCCTTTAAGGAAAAATCAAAGAATTCAAACATTTTTAGTCGAATAATTCATGGCTGAATTAATATCTAGGTGACTAACAGGCACAGTTGACTATAAGCTGAATTTGTTCACACTTGAACTCACTTTAGAGTCCAATCCTCAATGTATCCCAGAGTTTTTTTTCTTTAGATTCTTGCCTTTGTGGCTGACTTATAAGGGAAACCGTTCATTAGAATTGGATTAGTTTACCCCTCTTGTCACAAAGCCACTTTCGTCATCAGTTCTCACAGTAACACTTCATCAACTTGCCGAGAATCGATCCAAATGCTCAAGCAAGTGAAGGTGCCACTGATCAAAGAATTTGACAGATGAAACTCAAAGAAGTACAGGATAGGAAATGAAATTACAACTCATTTCATCTCTATTTCCCCGGTCAAACTTTACTTCACTTCATTCCATCTCTCCTCATATCTTCCTGTCCTTGGCTCATCCCTTTATTTGCATGTGTGAATGTCATTCATGGTCTCGCAGCGCCGGCAGCGCACGTAGCAGCACCAGATGAACTTGCACTCACAGCGCTCCACATGACGCACCACGTGTGTGTTGTATCCGCGGCCGCAGCACAGTAAGTTGCAGCCGTCTGGCCCGGCAGATGTGCGGTTGCACCGGCGCCCTCGAGTCCCGGTCACCCCCAGGCGCCTGTCCTCCACACAATAATTGGGTGACTTGTTGAGGAATATGAGCTCTTCCCGACTGATGGGCCTTTGCCGTTGTTCCTTTTCCTTACGACGGAATTTGCGTTTGGTGCGGTCTAGCACCTGTACGCTATTCTCATAACGGTCCTTTAGGTAGTTGCCTACACGCACAAAGGATGCCATGGTCTTCCAGCATGTCTTTACAGCACAGGACCCTGAGACGCCATGACAGCGGCAGTCCGTCCACATCGTCTTGGCTACAGCCTAATAAAAAAAAAACAAGACGTGATTGATGGTAGTGGACAGACAGATGTTTGATGTTAGTGGACAGGCAAATGTTTCCCCATGTTGCTCTAAAATTGTTGTCTCAGGTTTCACGGTTATTATGGACAATCTTTGTGGATTGTGATTTTAAATAAAAATCACAGTGCATAGAAAGTGTAGTTTTGTGATTTTAGTGGATTTCTGTGTAGAACTTTGCTCACACTCACGTGAAACAGTAACTAAAAGAACAAAAAGACAAGAAAAACCACAAAGGGGCATGAAAAATCAGCCACCATAAAGAAGCTAACACAATACACTGTGTTCATCCTGCACTTCAAGCAAATTAAATAAATGTCCATCACCAAAAGAATTTACACACTTGCTTTTTTTCTGAGCTAGCAGTCACAGGAGAGAGGGAAAGCTGTGAAGGGGTTTGACAATGATGTTAAAAGCTCCTAATTACTCATGGAAATAAATATCCTCAAAAAATTGTATTACAGCTTTAAATTCTTCACTTAAATGAAAATATAAAGTATTACTTTTATAATCTACTTTCCTTGCTTCACCCAGAAATTAAGAAATGTGGAAAAACTTTCGCAGTATTGTTCCTAATGTCTAAGCTAAACGCTAATAATAACTAAATGCTAGCTAAATGCTAATAAAAACAACTGAATACAACATGCAAGTAGAATGCAGTGATGATTTTTTTTTTTTTTTTATGATTTTATTGGATTTTATGGTTACATCAGATAAATTTTGATTTCTTAGGAATTCAGGTGTAACTAGATTTAAAGATTTGCTAAATAACTGGTGAAGACTTATGACTTTACACATTTATGATTCTAGAGAAATGTAGTAATATAGTGTTTGAAAAAATTTGTGCTGGATCTGTTGATGGAACCGTATAATGTTTTGTGCTTCCAGAGAACATTTGTTAAGTATTCAACGAGTTATTGTGAAAAGGTTAGGGATGTAATATACAAAAAAAAAATTCTTCCAATGTAATATTGGCAGACTGGTTTGCTCCAGAGTATTATTACAATGTAGGCTTTATGCTCACACATCATGTACTGTTTTAATAAAAAAAATATAAAGAAAAGTAAAAAGATAAATGTTATCAGGCCACACAGGGGAAAAAAAAGAAAAATTTACAAAACGTTTCATAGAAAATAAATAAGTAAGTAAGTAAGTAAGTAAGTAAGTAAGTAAGTAAGTAAGTAAGTAAGTAAGAAAGTAAGTAAGTAAGTAAGTAAATAAATAGAACATGTCTGGATTGAGTATCTATCATTTAAGGGACACTACTGTATCTTCTATAGTGTCAGGTCTTAAATATTTTACTATTAGTGAAAATGAGTCAATCTAATTATTAATCAATTCATTTTTAATTTAAATATGCATTCTTATTAGGTATTTTAAAGTCTTGTGAAAACAAAACTTTATGATTTTGTCCTCCCTGCTGTTCTGGTGTTGTCACTATCTGTCATCTCTCACCTGTCTCCCTGCCTCGCTGTTATGCTGGTTCATAATGAGCATGGTCTCATCTCCTTGCACAGAAGCATTCTTTGTTGCATGGTCAATAAACCGGCGACTGAACCACGTCCCGTAGCCGATGTCATCCGAGCAGCCGCCCCAGTGCCAGCCCTCTGTTTGTGAGCCACTGCCTGTTAGCGTGGTGTCACACGAGCACTCGGTCATGTTCCCTGCACTGCAGGCCCGGGTGACTGAGTGGACCAGACCTGCTGCCATGATAGCGTAGATGAAAGCTGTCTCTTTTGTTCCTGAAAGCGTTAAGAAGGGAGGACAGAGAGGAATCAGATCATGACATCAAGAATATCAACAAACATGAGACAAACTCCCGTATGTAGAAACCGTATACATTTTTCTAAACAGAAATTGATCAACACATCCATGTCACCTTCAGCAGGAAGATATGTTTTTCAAATATTACTATAGCAGGAAAAAATTAGCCAAACTAACATTGAAATCTTTAATCTGTATGAGAATGAAGACAACATAGTTTTGTCATTTTTAATCATTACATACACATTAGGTTTGTCCTCCAAAAAGATATTAGAGTAAAACATCTTATGTGTTATGGACACATCAGCAAAATGCACTGAAAAATATATCAGTCCAAATGGAATATGTCAAATCATGTGGCACAACCTCCTAAATCTACAGCCTGAGCTAGAAAGAAACAAGCCCCAGCTTCTCGTTTTTATACCATTCTGTATATTTTTCCAAGAATTGTTCTTGGTTGCACAAAAGTACAAAGTTGCCTACTTTAAAACATATGTTAAGAAATAATCTGTTCTTGACACTGTATGGTGTCAACATAGAGGAGTCTGGTTCCTCTCAGGTCTTTTGTGTCAGATGGTTCGGTCATTAGGGTAAAATGTCTACATATTAATTTACACCCTGAATGTAAATATTTCTGTAAAGCTGTTTTGTAACAATGTCCATTGTTTGTGTTATATAAGTAAAATCCACCTGAATTGAACTGAATGGCAAAAACAATCGGACATCGTGCAAAGAATGAAACTTTTCTATATATACTGTACATCTACGATATATACTACAAAACACTTCAAATCCCAGGTACGGTAAAAGAAATCCATTTCTTGCTCATAACATCTGAGCCTAAAATGGTTTTGCAGTGAGAATTGACCTTCACCTAGAAAAGCAATGATGAAATGCATGGCTGTTCATTTATAAACTTTTTTGAGGACCCTACTGGGAGAACAGATGCACTGACACAGAAATCTATAAACAATCCAGCATTAAAACACGGACAATTCCTCTGCTGGTCATTTATCACCAATAAAAAAAGATAAGTATCTTAGGCTCTGCTTCAGAAATCATCCATGAGAATTTTCTTTTAAGGATTTTACTTTTTACTTCTTACTCAATTTTATCCGAGTGTCTCTTTTTCAAACCAAAAAAACCAGAACATGCCGTTAGACTATATGACTAGACTAGACTCACGCCTATCAGAGTCAACCTCTGGTGGGGTGTTATTGTGATGTAGTAATTAAAAGTGCAGTTGTCTATTTTAATTCCTTACTTGTACAAATAACCTTGATAAATACAGTAGATGCAGCATGTTGAACATGATAAAAAAAATTACACATTAGATTCAATGGTTTCTTGTAATGATATTTTTAAACACTCTGCAAACCACTGCTGACCCTGAGAGCAGGAATCATTCACATGTCAAACCCACTTTACCAACTAATGAAAACTTAGAGGTTATTTTTGACATTTGGACTGGAGGATGCTTTCAGACAGAAACTGTTACATCAATGCCAACAGGCTGTGATGGAAAATATCAGACTATAATAATAATAATAATAATAATAATAATAATAATAATAATAATAATAATAATAATAATAATAATAATAATAATACAACCTTGAAGTTACATGCCAAAATTTATATTTATATATATATACATTTACTTTGGCTAATATATGATATGATATGACATGATATATGAAATGATATATGATATGATAATATATGATATATGATAGTTAGTCATCACATCATGCGTATATGTTACACACATATTGTACAAAAGCATAATATTACACAATATTGTTATTTGCACTCCCGTGCACTTGTCACACTTTATGTACATAACTGATCAGTCATATATTCTGTATTCATATTTAATACTCATACTGTCTATTGTATCACATCTGCATTGTCTTGAATAGTCTGTATCATTTTGTCTTGTATAGTATAGTGTTATTTATGTCTGTACGCTTGAGAGTCACAAACATCTGGAACCAAATTCCTCGTGTGTGTCAACACACTTGGCCAATAAACCTGATTCTGATTCTGATATATGATGTATAATATATCTTATTTTATGATATTCTATGATATATGATATGAGATATATGATATGATATATGATCTATAATATATATGACATGATAATTAAATTATATGTTTCAGTAGGTAAAATGCATTTAGAAAAGGTTAAAGTGTACTTTTTCTTCTGCTGGTTTGGAAGATGCATCTTCAGTAATCAGTGTCTCTCTCCATACACATTTTTTTTATCTGAATAACTTAATCTCCATTCATCTCTGAATAACTTAATCTCCATCTGTTGTACTTTGCATTGGATAAATAATCCCATTACACTACATGCACTTTCCCAAACACTTTTTCATTTCAGTGACTCATATTATGGTTTATAATGCTGTATTCCAGAAAGTAAAAGGTGTTTTTGTTCATGTCCTCACCGCTGTTGAGCTCGTAGCCGAACACAGAGGGCTGTTTGCTGGTGCTGCAGTTCCAGCGCTCATGTCTGAACTGAGACTGACACTCTGTGATGCCCAAACGCGCTCCGTCTTTAATGCTGGGAAGCAAGTAAGGCTTCCGCTTACACACGTCCTTCTGCTTGCTGGACAGCGGCAAATTCGCGCATCCCAGTTTCTCCACTACCCCGACAGAGGTGATGCCCAGCCACCTGCGCAAAACAAAAACACCCCTGGAATTAATTAAAAACAACAAACCCCAAAAAATAAAAATAAAAAAATAAAAAAAAAGATGCACTATGTCGGAGTGTAGGCCAGGGAAAAAAAAGACTACTTACATCCAGCTTCCGTGACAACATAACGGATAACCTGAGAGCAAGACGAGAAAGAAAAGCTGGAACAAATGTAATCCCCAGCTGCTGCTGCGCTTCTCCATGACCGCCTCATTTAACAGGACAACTGCAGCTCCATGGAGCAACTCCTGAGCAATCAGAGCTCCATCAAATATCACATCACATCACTAATCCTTTATCTTGGAGAGATATTTTTTTTGGTCAGATTCATCCAGTCAATCCAAAAGATGTCAGATCCTGTCTCTTTGGTCAGGCGCGTACAGAGATATACATTCTGCTGCTCCTCAAAGCGCATGGAACTTTTTTCCTCTCTTGCGCACTGCTGCGTTCTGATTGGATGAATTATGTATGCATATTTATTAGAAACTGGTTCTGTGCGATGATTGGACGACGAGGGTTAAGCGCGGTTGTCAAAGAACGCAGTGGGAGTGAAGAGGCTTTGATTGCGGCTGCAAAATAGAGAAAACTCCACTAATACTTGGGTCTCTTTCTTTAGTCTGGCAACCATGGAGCAGAATAAACAACAACAACAACAACAACAACAACAATAATAATAATAATAATAATAATAATAATAATAATAATAATAATAATAATAATAATAATATGGCAACTAAAACTAGATTTAACCAGGTGAGTCAGGTGGCAACCATGGTGCAGAATAAATAAATAAAAATACTAATTATTATTATTATTATTTATAATTATTATTATTTATATTTACTTTATATTCTGAAATACTAATTTAAAACAATGTGGTAATGGAGTAGAAGAATAAAAGTTAATAAATGATCCACGTAGCCTTTCCTGGTAAAGTAATGTCTATACACTCTGATCATCCTTGGTGTTTAATGCAATTTTGTTCCTAAATAAATAAATAAATAAATAAATAAATAAATAAATAAATAAATAAATACTTCAGCTGAACAAACAAAGGCTATGAAAAATCACAACCACACCTTGCATTTAGGTTTCAAAGCAGATCTGATTTATTTATTAAACAACATATATATATATATATATAATAGCAGGATTTACAAACCACATTACCATTCAACTGTAAAGCAATTAAAAACAAACAACAGAGAAAAAAAAAGTTAATAATTTAAAAAAGGGATATAACAAAGGGGAACAGGGAACAGAAACACTGTGTGGTGTCCAAATACTGCAACAAACATTTTCATAATCCTGATTAAAAAAAATTATAAACATAAATAACTTAAACTGAATGTATAAAATTGTGTTCTTGCTTCTAATTATTTGAATTTGAATATAATCTTAATTTGAATTGTGCACATATATGGAGTTTAAGTGCACCAAAAGAGCACTGGCTGTGTGGCATTGACTAAACATCAGACACATCACTGCATCAGGTTTTTAATGTTTTTTTTTTTTTTTTTTTTACTGCATTTAGAAATAACTTTCATGGCCTAGAATAACCACTAGATGGGTAATACTTGATAATAATAATTTACGGCATTATAAATCACTATAATCTGATTGAGATCGCTCTAGAGGCCAGTAAAGTTAATGTTCCTTAATGTGTAAATTTAAATGTGAGGAAATTAAAGTAGACATGCCAGCATTCCAGGGCAAAGTAAAAATATTCATCAGTAACCTGAAACAAAACACCTTTTTTCATATATATATATATATATATATATATATATATATATATATATATATATATATATATATATATATATATATATATTCATATATATAACAGCATGTGCAAAAATTTTACACTGATTATATTACATTTGCCATTAAAGGCATGGAAATAAAAAACATCTGTAGAAAAATATATGGGCTATAGAAATGTGAGGTATATGTAATCTTCATAAGACCTTTGGCATAAAGAGAGCTCAGCACTTGTGAGGGATTGGAAGGTTTGAGGCTAGGGATTAACAGCAAAACTTCACCCGAGCTTACATAAAAGTGACCATCCGATGCCGTGTGACATTAAAGGCACTTCTGGAAAACCATGAAACCTTTCCAGAAAAGTCCTGGGAATTTTGGGGACATTGTGGAAAGGTGTCAAAGTCAAATTTGTCCAGTGTCACATTTTAGAACTATGGTGCAGCTGCTGAAGTCATTTTGGAAAAGCCAAAAACACACACACACACACACACACACACACACACAGACACACACACACACACACACACACACACACACACACACACACACACACACACTCATGCACGTAGGCTTGTGCTCTCTCTCACGCACACATACACACACGCACGCACTTGTGCACGCACACACACACACACACACACACACACACACACACACACACACACACACACACACACACACACACACACACACACACACACACACACACACACACACACACACACACAAAAATAACCTCACATCACTCAATTTTACTGTAGTGCACTAAAGCCATTGAAGATAATGGCTTCATTTCATCCGATTATATACAGGTTACAGCTCAATAAGTCTCTGTCAGTGGCTACTGGTCCCGTTGTGGAGATAAGGCATGCACACTCGGCTGAGCAGGATCTCAGAGTACACTTGGTTCACTGCTCCCTTCACGTGGTAGGATGAACTGTGTCGAGACGACGGCTCAGGCCTCGTGGTAGTCACACTCACGCGCTCTCTAGCACGGCTCACTACCTGCAGCCTTTTGTAGACAGGAACTGTGGGAAGCGACGACTTACCAACCTGAAGGGAGACAGTGACAACATTAAACTGGTGTTAATGAGATCTAAACTATGACATTATCTTTGGTTCTCTAAGACAAGTAATCATACCTTCATGCTTACCACAGCAATCAAAACACTATATTATTGAGTTTTTATAGCTATTCACCCGCTTGACTTGTCAGTTGTACCCAGTGGGGTTTTAATCCAAATCTCCAAAAAATAAATAAATGAATAAATAAAAATTGTAATATTGTCGAACAACATAGTTTGTTTCACATTTCTAAAATAAAAACAAGTAACTTCCTGTTATCAATTATAATATTAAAAAAGCTATAAACACCATTTGGCTCTCTCATATTTTCTATTTAATTTCACATTTAAAATGATAAACTGATACAAAACACAGAAATGATACCTGAGACCAAAAATACAAAATAAATATATCCTGTCAGAAAGTTTCACAATTTCAACAAGTACATATTTTTATTTTTATGTGGATGTTCATGTACATACAGGTCAAATCCATACAAGCAAATCCCATATAAGTCAATACAAAAATAAATAAATAAAACAAATGTATTGGATGTTAATAATATGGAAATAATAATAATAAAAATAATAATAATAATAACAATAATAATCATCATCATCATCATCATCATAAGTGCATTAATAACAAGGAGATTATGTCACTTATGTCACTAAAACAAATTCCTCGCATGTGAAAACATGCCTGGCAATAAAGCTGATTCTATTATAAACCAGCTGGAGCTTTGATCAAACCTGAGATTAGTGGAAATTACAACAAGCAACATCTTCTGACCAATCTGAATTGAGAATTTAACTGCTCTGTTATATCGAGCAAGATACTGGAGAATGTTTATTCTTGCTATAACTTTACTGATATTTGGTACCATTATTTAGTTATTATTTTTCTTATGGTTAGAGTGTAGTTATAAACATCACAGTCTTTTTTATTTGGTTTCGTATCTGATGCATTGAACTACTGTATATCTTGAATTTTTCCAGCAGGGAATAAAACAATTGTGCTGATTTCTCCTTGTTTCATTTCCAGCTGGAATTTTCCTTTGTCGTGAGTCTGTGACAGCTGACGTGGAAGATGCCTCATTTTAGGACACTGTGGAGTGCAAACTGATTGGCTTGGTTAAATATTTACAGTCAATAAACACAAGTAACACCATATAACCTGGCAAATATCTGCCTGATTGGTTGCAATGAAAAAACAAACAACGGTAAAAACAAACAAACAAACAAACAAACAAACAAACAAACAAATAAATAAATAATTCTGGTTTTGTCCAAATAAATAAATAAAAATACATCTGTGTTAGTTGTAGGAATTATATTTGATATTTCATATATATATATATATATATCTGCTGGTTAAGTGACACTGAGTGGTGAGTAGTTTGTTCTGATTTTGAGTTCTGCTGTACTAGTGGACCATTTCTAGTCCCAGATCCACCATTTCACACACATTTTCTTCCTCATCTGCAGCCAACCTGTTCTTTACAAGCTAATAAAGTCCTGCCTAATTGCTAATATCTCATGAAGCGGTCTGACGGACAGTTTATAGCAGAGTAAAAAGCAGCGTGAGTGCTCTTTAAAGCTAGATTTATTGGGCTGCGTTCTTTGAAAGGATTTACATGAAGGGAAGCAATTGGTAATCGGAAGAACAGTGAACTCATCTCACACACACACACTCAAACACAGACACACACAGTCACAAATACTCAAACACAGACATACAGGCAGACAGGCACACACACACACACACACACACACACACACACACACACACACACACACACACACACACACACACACACACACACACACTCAAACACAGACACACACAGTCACAAATACTCAAACACAGACATACAGGCAGACAGGCACACACACACACACACACACACACACACACACACACACACACACACACACACACACACACACACACACACACACACACACACACTCAAACACAGACACACACAGTCACAAATACTCAAACACAGACATACAGGCAGACAGGCACACACACACACACACACACACACACACACACACACACACACACACACACACACACACACACACACACACACACACACACACACACACCTAAAGTGCCTAATCTCATGTCCCAGGAAAATTCGGTGAGTCAGCTCGTGCTTTCTGGGTGGTAAATGTAGCCCATAACTCTTTAATTACAGAAACAAATCCGCGACATTAGCACACAACCCACCACTGTGTATTTTGGCTCCTTGTATTTTACACACTGCTAGAAGGGTACGATGAACTCGATAATGCCTGCAATACAATATTAAAGTCATATTACTCAGAATAAGTGCTTAGTTTGTTTAACTGTTATCTTCCAACTTACACGGTACGTGTGAGACATTTTGATATGGCATTTTGCTGTGGAGCATTTGCTGAGCTCCCAAACACCAAAGCACTATTTGTCATGGAACATCCACACACTCCTTAGAAAATACAGCAATTTGTGAATTCGGGTCAAGGCAGACTTGAGAGAGGATGTTTGCAAGTTTACCTCGTGGAAATGGCAGGCACAGCGGCCCTGAAGGAACTCCTTATAGCGGCCCATGGTGACGCTGAACGTGTCGATCACTTCGTACCTGAGACGCTTTGCACTTTCAAGAATGTTCTTGTTCCTGCTGTAGAGGTCCTGCACTCCTTTCTGGAAGATGCAGATAGAACTTGAGGATTAACTGTACTACAAATAAAGCTAATGTTCCTCTCATAAAAGTCCTCTCATATATTAGTATTAGAAGAAATATTAATTTTTTAAACTCTTATAACGGACATTAAGTGTACATGTGGTATCAAATATTACAAAATGGTCTTCCTGTAAATTCAATTTAGGCGGACAAAGTAAACCTTCAGAAATAAAGATGCAAGAATGAACCAAAGAACCTTTCAGTAAATAGTTATTTTCCATAGTTCCCTTTTTTATTAGTCCCCCAAAGACCTTTTTCCACCACAAAGGACTTTTTCTGAAATATAAATCACAGAACCATGCCTGCTCACAAAGATCCTATATTTTTAAGAGTGTAAAAAGCATAACGCATATGGAAAGCTACGAACCTCTATCCATCTACAGAACCCTGTAAGAACTCTGTGTACTTGCTTCTTAAGTGTTGTATGCTATAATAATAAAAAGAAAAAAATGCTCTGTGTTCTTCTGAGGTTCATTGGGGGTTAATGGCCCTTGGGTTTATAAACCATTATATTAAAAAAATGTATATGTTAGGGTTCTACTTAATGCACTTACTAGTACCTTTGGGGTTCTGAAAGGTTCTAGCTACAGTAAGTGTGTACTAAGTATGTTATCATATTATTATTATTAACAAGCTAATGAAGATTTGCTCATTTCTAATATACTTAATTTATAAATAGACTCCTCAAATACAAAAAAAAAAGCTTGCAGCTGAAATTTCTTCAGTTCGTCTTGACACGGTGAAGACGTCTAGGTTCCAGACTGAAATCTGTAACCGAAGGAGAGTTCAGAACCTTTACATTGCTAAGTACTGAATGTGAGATCGTGGTAGCTTAGTGGTTGAACTACTAATAAGAAAGGGTGAGTGTGAATCCCAGGTCCACCAAGCTGCTACTGCTGGGCCACTTGAACAAGGCCCTTAACCCTGGCTTGCTCATTTGTATAAAAATAAAACAAAACGTAAGTCACTCTGGACAAAATTCTGTAAATGTACTGAATAAAATAAAGCAAAATATGAATAATGTAAGAGAACTTGCTCTTCCTGAGTTATTGAACTCAACATCCCAATAAAAAATAATTGATCTACATAAAACGTTGATATCAATATGACTATGATTATTCTTTTCATTCTCAAGGCATGATTACAGTGTATTTACTACAGTGTATTTAAATTTGTAGCTTTATTCAGCACTCACTAGAGAGAGAGAGCGAATGCCGTCCACTGGCAGGTGAAAGCCCATTCCTAAAGACTTCACCACCACCACGATGTTCTGCAGCTTCTCTCTGAAGAATAAATCAAACCAGTTAGGTTAAGCGAAACGAACACAGCCGTAATATATTAACAAACTTCTCCCTCAGCTGGCAGAAGTAGGGGATTTTTTTAGAACGCTTTCAGATTTAAAGAGCCGCTTTAAGAAGCAGTCACTGAAGTATTATTAATCTGTGCTATATGTTATTCTGGCACTTTTTGCACAAGCTGTATTAGATACTGAGCACACATACGTCATCATTCTGTTTTTTGTATTAAAACTAAAAAATAACAACTAATGCATAATGTTACAGTCCCTCCAGGATTTAGGGATTTTGTGATGGAAGAAATGAAAAAAAAAAAAAAAAGAATGTAAGAATAAAAGAAAAAAAAAAGTAATAGTTTTCCTAATTTACATTGATGTTCTGCAGATACGGTTGAGATGCATCATGTGACATTATCACAAGACACATTCAGACAAAACGCTCTTCGATTCAACGAGTCAAAAAAAAAAGTACCGCTGTTAGAATGTGCGTCTCCACTGGTACAGTAGGAGCTTGCTTGCAATTTCACCAATTCACCAATAGTTTTCTGCAAAAATCTACCAGGTCCCACCATCTCTCAGGGTAAGAGGTAGATATACTAGATATACATCTAGACTCTTTTCTGTTCTGGCACCGAGATGGTGTAATTAACTTCCTCCAGATGTCCAAACAGCTGAGTCACTGGCTATCTTTATATAACATGTGAAGACCTACCTGTGTATATGTGTATATGTTAAAAAAACCTTTAGTTTGATGGTATCCTAAGTCTGTAACCTACTGAACCAGTGTTAATGGATTCATTTACAGAGACTTCAAAGCACGTTTTTTCATCGCTCTGGATAAGGGAGTGTGTGAAATGCTGTAAATGTAAATGTACATGAAATTACATTGCTTAGTGAATTTTGGAGAAGTAAAAATCTAATATTTTTGGCTGCAACAATCACATAATTACTCAAGGTATGGACTTTAAGAGAACACATGGCCTGGGTGAAGAAAACAGGTGTGTGTGTGTGTGTGTGTGTGTGTGTGTGTGTGTGTGTGTGTGTGTGTGTGTGTGTGTGTGTGTGTGTGTGTGTGTGTGTGTGTGTTTGTGTGTGTGTTTGTTTGTGTGTGTGTTTGTTTGTGTTTGTGTGTGTGTTTTACCTCTCAAGGACCTGCTGCATGGTCCTCAGATGCTCTAGACTGAGCCACTGGACCCCTCCAGCAACCAGCACTGTCTGAGGGGAGTTTTCCAGAGGTCGTGACCTACCATGGGTGACAGACAACAGTGCCAAAGATTAAAGTTCAAAGCTACATCTGTGCGAGTTACTCATCAGCTGGAGCCAGAACAAAGACCACGTGTCAACATTTTGTTCAAATTGGACACTATAATGAGATATATACAGTATATATATAATGACATGAAGCACACATAGCTCTCTCTAGGAAGACAGAAAGACCTAAATTCCTATTCAAGGGTACCTGATTCTCATAAAAACACGTTTTCTGTTAGTCAGTGATCATCCTGTACTTTTTTCACTGTGTTTTGAACATGGCAGAAATAGTTAAGCCTTCTGGTTAAGCCTGTTGTAGTTAGAGTTAGCTCTTCTGTTTAGAACATGCTTTAACTCATCATTAGTTCAGTTATTAGTGCAGGATTTGTTATGTAGGGAGTCAGAAAGAAATTTGGTGGCAGATTTTTGTGGCGAACCTCAACTTTGAGTCCTGAGTGTTTTATGTCTTTTTATTATTATTATTATTATTATTATTATTATTATTATTGAAAAAAGAAAGAAAGAAAGAAAGAAAGAAAGAAAGAAAGAAAGAAAGAAAGAAAGAAAGAAAGAAAGACGTGTATAACTGTAAATATACGTGTAAAATGTGTATAACTGAGTTCTGTATGAGCTACATGAACAGGAAGTACATGCATGAGGTAAGTACAGCAACTAAAGTCAAATAAATTAGTAAATCTTTTCTATAAGGAATAATATGAAGCCATCATTATTACTCTGGAATATATTTAATACTATTTTTTGGAAAGATTCAAATGCGCACACACACACACACACACACACACACACACACACACACACACACACACACACACACACACTCCCACACACACACACACACCCACACACACGCACACACAAACGCACTCACACAAACACGCACACACACACGCACACACACACACACAAACGCGCACGCACACATGCACACACAAACGCACTCACACAAACATGCACACACACACACGCACACACACACACACACGCACACGCGCACACACACACACACACACACACACACACACACACACACACACACACACACACACACACACACACACCTATCTATAAGCTGTTCCAGCGCTTGTTGGAAGGTGGGTCTCTGGTTTTTCTGTAGCCAGAACTGGGGGTAGTAGGAGTAGCTGATGAGTGTTCTGCCCTGGTTCAGATTGTGGTAGATAATAGTGTCATGAGCCTTGTCCCAATCCTCCAGTGTAGTGTTTACTCGCTCCATCAGGTAGTACATCATCCCCCGGTTAGTAGAATCCCCGATGAACAGGACCTGAGGGAGAACAGGAATCACACAGTCACACAACAGGATACTGTTCAGAAGAATGTGGACAGCTGACCATCTCCTCCAGAAGTGTTGTTGAACTTCCTGTTCTAAAGTCATAGCATTTTTGGAAGCCTTTCCACTAGATTTACAGTATTAATTGTTAATGCTGACTTAAAGCAAATGCAGTGCATAAAAAAATCAGAAAATTGTAACAAATATGTGGAATTGACTTGTGAGACAGACATGCATCGTGATGGTGTGATGGATGTACACACAGTTACACTCAAGACAGCTTGGCAGGAACAGTGTGTGCCAGACCAAAGTCAAAACACACACACACACACACACACACACACACACACACACACACACACACTATCACCATGACAGCGGAGCCAAACAGTCCAGATCAAACTGAGAAATTCAAGCCGACGCACACTTCTTCCATTCCAAACCCCTTTCCCCAAAGCCGTCCTTCCCCCATCCAGCCTCTCTCAGCCTGCTGCCATGGATAAAGGAAATGAGGGATGAACGAGAGGAAAAAGAATCTGAAGGAGCGAGTAAACAAGTGTGGCATTGTAAAGGTTTTCCACAAGCTGCTGGAGATCACAGACTCTCAGCGGCGGTTCACATGTCAGTGGTGGACAAGTTGGAATGACGAATGCCGGCATTAATCACAAAATATATGCGTGCGCATGATGAAGACCAGCTTAAATTTTTACTAACTTGTGTATCCATGGCCATGGTAATAAAACACACATCACAAACACACAGAACAATGCTCAGATTCATCACCTAATGAATCAGCTGTCTCAAACAACTGTTGCTCGTTACAAAGAAAAATTTTGTTAAAACTCCAAGCCATGAAATATTTTAGTCTTTTTTTTTTAAATACTTTTTTCCAATTTAAACAGACCAAGTGACATACACCAAGAACAGATCTAAACGAATAAGAAAGAAAGAAAGAAAGAAAGAAAGAAAGAAAGAAAGAAAGAAAGAAAGAAAAAAAGAAAGAAAGAATATTTTTAAATACTAATAAAATAAGATAAGATAAGATAAACCTTTATTCATCCCACAGTGGGGAAATTTCTGTTATAAAGCAGCAAAGAAAAATAAATAAATAAATAAATAAATAAATAAATAAAATAAAGTATATATATATATATATATATATATATATATATATATATATATATATATATATATATATATATATAAAAATATAAAGTAGAAACAATAATGATTAATAATTTTATTATTAATAAATAATTTTAATAGTTTATTCTTTTATTTTAAATACTGTATTTGTAAAATAAAACGTCCACTGCTTGAGGCAAAAATAAATCATAAAATATATTTTTATTTTTTAAAATATTTTAAAACTCTTATTTATACAGAAACCCCACACTCTTATTGCTCTTTTCCAGCCCAGGCTGCTTTTTAAAGAACTCCTGAGGTTTGCCCCAGTCAGCTATTAACATTCTGCGGACTTTCCGCATCCAATACCCCGAGAGCTCTTTAACCGAGAACGTGTGTCACAGCTGATCTTGTGCTTCTTAAATCAGAAAGTGCGAGAGGAAAATTCCTGCTGAGGAGCCGAGAGCCTGTGACGTGCAGCAGTACATCATGTAGAGCATCAGGATACAGGCTTTGGCTTGGAGGTCAGAACCTGCACTGCTTTTTTGTAATCATTTACGAAAGCTCTTATAAAAGATGGATGTGGAGAGAGATTGTTTTCTCCATCTTTATCTAGATTATGTGAGGTGTGGAGTAGTTAAGAAAAGAAGGAGAGGGGAAAGAGCGATAGAAAGAAAGACTTCTCAGTTCCTCTTTTGACCCTCCTTCTAAATCATTCACTGCATCGCTTCAATCTGGACACCGGCGATGTTCAGGGTAACACAGGACATTGTAATTTTGCCATCTATTAGCTGTAATTGGAAAACATGCTGAAAGCTGAATTGCTCATGTAGGCTATATAAGGCAGGGCACAAATATAATATCCTAAACTTGGTAACACTTCTAATTCTATCTAAGCATGAATACAGCATTCATTGGGCAACATTAACACCTCATTAGTGCTTTCTTTTCATTTCTGTTATGTGCTCAAAATTTTTCCTTATATTCAAGTTTATACCTGTGACATAAGAGCTGTGTGTGTGTATATTTAAGCGTTACAAGTGGATAAATCCATTTTTTGCTATTGCTTTTCATCATACCTTCTTGTCCATCATGCATCGCTGCAGCTGTGGCTGCTCCAGTACAGGGTGGTAACAGCTGTCTGGTTGCCAGGCAACCTCCCGCCAATCACACGTCCTGTTGTCTGAACAGCTTAGGCATGGCACCACCCAGTGCCCTGTACACAACCAGGTCAATTATTACAATCTGATAAATAACAAATAATTAAAAGACAGATCTGTCTTTTAAGCAGCTGGTCATGATTAGTCATAGCTGTGGAAAAATAAATCATCGTTAAAAACTAAAGGTCTGGTATGTAAGCAATCTCTGAGATGGATTACATTACAATGCCTTAATGTGCAATTCTAGGATATAGGGTTCATTTGGAAGAGAAAAGTGATTGTAAAGTTTTTTATCAAATATTTTATAATTAGGTTTTTTTTATATAATTTATTCAACAGAGCTTGAATCTTGGCATTGATTAACAGTATTTGAAAACCGTAATTAAAATCATCAACTAATGTTCAGGGACATGATGAAGTTTTGGAATGAGTCTCCAGTGTCAGAAGTAAAGCTGTAGTTTTCCACAATAAGAAAAACTTTGCCATTTGAGTTAGTTGCACATTTGTTTTTCAGTAACAAGCTGCATTCTATTCTGTGGATTTACCTTCAGAAGAAAGTGCGAAATGCATATTAGTTATTTAACATTATTAGTTATTTAACATAATGTAGTCTTGGCAAGCTGCAGTGGTATAAGAAGAATAAAAAATATTGCTGTAAAAGACAGTTAATTAACTTTAACGTGGTAATGGCCACGTTTTTGGATCACACCAAGGTGATGCTGTGTGGGATCGGGTATTATTCAGTTCAGTAATTCATATGGGTTCATATAATTATTGGTTTTATATTAGACCGATTACACTTCTGGAAACTGTCCGTACTTTACGTTCGAGTCTATAAACGTAGCAAGAAATTATTTTCCACAAAAGTTCCCCAGGGTGAGAATCATACATCATTTTGGAGGGAGGAAATCTATCAAGATCAAATCTCTAAGAAAGCATTTGAACCACCTGTTTTATCCACATTGGTGTCACAGATGTGTGCATGGCTGTAGATCAGTGATTACCGAAAGGTGTCGTGTTCTGCAGTGTACTGTGTCACAGAAAGATGTGTCAACTCACCTGGTTCATCTCCTGAAGAGCAAGGCTGAGATGATTTGAGCTCGGAAACGGGTTCCAAGCCACAGGGTTGATCAGGACTGACCGGCAGGCCACAGTCCTGTTAGGCAGGTGAGACAGAAAGACACACTGTGAGAAAGTGAAATGTAGTGAACTAAACATTCAAGCAGTGAAAATAATACACACACAGCGGTGTTAGTAAAAAGTATTTTTTCCACTCTAGGTTTCTCTGCCCTTCTTTCTTGGTCCGTACTAAATCAAAGCAGGTTAACACCACCGCCTGCCCCGCTACAGCCTTGCTAGCCGTCCGGGGTCAGAGATCAAACTAACTGAAGGATATCGAGGAGACCGTCATGACCTCCTCAGGTCCCAATGGGAGCCATCAGGTCTGGTTTTCCTATTGAGAAGCGATCTCACTCTTACTCCCACTACCTACCCTGCCTTCACACACTGCGCTTTCCACAGAGGCTTCACACGGCTATGTTACATTCCCCATCGAGCCGCCGCTGCTCTCAACAAAGTGCCACAAGACAACTTAACAGGGATTTTCTTGTTCATACCTGCGGTCAGTGTATCCGCGCAAACACAGGCGGACTTTTTGATTCAGCGCAGAGCCACATAAATCAGCGTGCTCGGCCGGCAGAAACCGTTCGGCACTTTTCTTCTGCGCACTCGCTCAGAAACCTCACACCCTCACGCTAAAGAAAAACGTTTGTAATTACAGGACATTTAGAGATGGATCATTTTTCTTTCTTCTTCTCTCCATGTGTCATCTCTGCATTCACTCTACGAGAAAAGGAGGTCAGGTTCATTCAACTGGGCTGAAAACAGACTAAAGACCAATAAGGTGCATTAGACCGAGAAAATACCTTAACCCAGGAAACCATCGAAATGTGGTTCAGAAATAAAGAAGAAATACACAAAACAACACAACCTTCTATTAAAAGTTAATAAATTCTGCACCTTTGAAATAGTCCTGTTTAAAAATATATATATATTATATATACTTATTAGTGTAAACACATTCTCATAAAATATCAAATAATACAACAAACATAATAAAATATTAGAGGAAAGGTACAGTAAAAAGATTTCCTTTGTGCTTGTGTGTGCGTGTGTGTGTGTGTGTGTGTGTGTGTGTGTGTGTGGTAGCCACTCATGTCTGAACCGTACCGTAATCTCCCGTGATCAAAGCATGAGTCTAAGTCGCACCGATAGAGCCATCAGATTACCCTCCCATATCCTCTATTAGATCAGTTGCCACAGTTGCACCTACTTCACGAACAGCCTGAATAAAACACTCAACACTCCTCAACAGCCCTCCATCCAACCGCTATCCCACGGAGGCCATGCTTCAAGAGAGCTCTCAGAGAAAAGTCCACCTGGCCTATAATGAGCTTGTATGAAGGACAAACCCTCGGTCAGTGAAAACTTCGGGATGAAAGAAATGAAGACAAAAAAAATCCAAAATCAAGAGATATCAAGTATTTTGTATATTAGCAAATAATTTACTAGCCACAATTGATGCCATCTCATTGGGATGATACTCACTGAAATAATAATTAGACAGAGGTCACTTTATCTATTTAGTATTTTTACACAGAAGCTAAGACATGTTACATGAACATTGCAGCAGAAACCATCATATTTATTTTTGAGGTCAATTACATACCACATTTTCTCAGCATGATGTTCATGATGCTAAACTGTCAATGAGTCTTTTGACCATTCAAATAGTGTTGCCATGGAGATTTAACATGTCACACTTTACATAGGAACTTCGGTCTAATTCCAATGTATATTGCACAGTGTGGCATGTCAAAGTTCATGTACAGGCACAGTTATGTAGTATAATAACATCTACATGCCAATACAGGCTCATAGAAGAGACACTACTACACTTTTGGTGCTCTCTCACTCACTCATTTTATACCGCTTATCCGAGCTACCTCGGGTCACGGGGAGCCTGTACCTATCTCAGGTGTTATCAGGCATCAAGGCAGGATACACCCTGGACGGAGTGCCAACCCATCGCAGGGCACATACACTCTCTCATTCACTCACACACTCACACACTACTGACAATTTTCCAGAGATGCCAATCAACCTACCATGCATGTCATTGGACCGGGGGAGGAAACCGGAGTACCCGGAGGAAACCCCCGAGGCACGGGGAGAACATGCAAACTCCACACACACAAGGCGGAGGTGGGAATCAAACCCCCAAATCTGGAGGTGTGAGACAAACGTGCTAACCACTAAGCTACCGTGCCCCCCACTTTTGGTGCTTGGACCCACTAAATGCTTGCAGCTGATTTTTCGGGTCTGAACTTGAACAGGAAGTAAAGTAACCTGCAAACGTGTTTTATCACACGTGTAGCATGAGTGGCAAGGGGACGTTGTGGGACACCAAAGAGCTGACTGCAGAAGACACTGAGGAACAATCACACAAAAACTACAGTGAGCAAGTGGCCTCCAACATCCCAAACAAAGAAAAGCGTAGAGGAAAACACCCTAGCTGATCGGAGCAGGTGCACTGCTGCCATTTTGGTCCATTTGTGGTCACAGAGTGAAGTGGCCTCACAAAGTGTATCCCATGTAATCCTTTTGCAAATAGGATTAGTTAGAATCTCGAGCCTGTGATCTGATAGAAAGGTCTATGGAATCTAGGATTAAAGTTAATCCAGACCCTACAGAAGTCAGGCACTTTGACTTCTGAAAGAGAGCAGCTGGAGAAAATGGCAACGATTTAAAACATGTCAGGTCTCTTTTTAGACAGAGAGGGAGAGAGAGAGAGAGAGAGAGAGAGAGAGAGAGAGAGAGAGAGAGAGAGAGAGAGAGAGAGAGAGAGAGAGAGAAAGCGGATTTAATTTTAGACTGATTGGATTAGTCTTGTTTTGTTTGGTCGAGCCCATGGAAGCTATCTACATTTAAGAATGCTCTGTGTGGATCAAGAGCATCAAGGGTGAAATGGTTAGAATGTGTCTGTAGAAGAAGGAATACAAGAGTGTACTTGTACAAGGTCTGAAAATTAAAGAGTTGTTAAGCACAAAAGGAAAATCAAAATAAAGGACCCACAAGCATAGAAATCCTATGGATCAACCATGGATTCTAACCAATCAAATAATACTCAAGTTATATCGTGAGCATTAAACTTTGGGACACTTGTATTATTTCCACACTGTATTTTCAAACAAGAAATGTTTTCTTCGGAAGTCATTTCTTCCTCTTCAAAACACTAATTTAAAAAATATTAGCACCTCATTGTTAATAATTAGTGAAGCCTTTCCAATAAGACGATAAGCCTTTGGAAAATACATGGATTGTAGACAATATTGATCCTCCAGGCATGATGTCGGTGTTCCAGGCCTTTCTGTTTTTTAAATCAACAAAGACGATGGATATACTGGAGATATAAGAGATCTGATTTCTTTAAACATGACAGTGTGTTTGCTTTTAATTTGAAATATACTTCAGGGCGTGAACAGTTTTTTCCATTTTTTTTTTAGAAAAATAATTTTGAAAGATTTTAAAGACGATTCAAAGCAGTTACTTTGAGCGATGATTATTCCTAATAGCAATTTTTCTCCACAAAGCTCTGAGTGTTAATTATAATTAATAATAATAATGGGGGGGCATGGTGGCATAGCGGGTTCGATTCCCGCCTCTGCCTTGTGTGTGTGGAGTTTGCATGTTCTACCCGTGCCTCGGGGGTTTCCTCCGGGTACTCCGGTTTCCTCCCCCGGTCCAAAGACATGCATGGTAGGTTGATTGGCATCTCTGAAAAAATTGTCCGTAGTGTGTGAGTAAATGAGAGTGTGTGTGTGTGTGTGTGTGTGTGTGTGTGCCCTGCGATGGGTTGGCACTCCGTCCAGGGTGTATCCTGCCTTGATGCCCGATGACGCCTGAGATAGGCACAGGCTCCCCGTGACCCGAGGTAGTTCGGTTAAGCGGTAGAAAATGAATGAATGAATGAATAACAATAGGACCAGCTGCAATTCAAACTGCAGGTTTGTAATAATGTTCGTTCATTAATATGAACGATGTATTATCAATTCTATAGTAAGAACTTGTATGTACATAACCACATACTATTATTGATTGAAATTTTCAGTTTTCCGGAGAGTGGTTAAGGTCACACCCAGTGTGATTTTGAACATATTCTATATATCAATGTATGTGAATATCCATGTTTGGAAAATGTACATGGACCCGTTGGGTCTTAGGAGTTCATTCCCAGTTAATACCCACTGAGATCGAAGAACCCGAGTAAGAGACACGCTGTCAGAAATGAGTTAAACTTAAAGAGACACAAGAGAGGAATTACAGATTAAGGACAATACTGACAGAACCAGATTATATCCATATGCTGTCTATCTTTAAGACTCTTCACTATTAACGATCTTATTCAGCTCTTTTTTAGATTTCTTCATGTACACATGGATACAATCAGACATCCTCATACCACTGAGATAGGAGTGTTGTTAAGGTCATGTGTTGTTGGAGGTGGTCTCCCCTGAGCTGCTCCTACTTCAAGAAGGCTGAGAGAAATCACTGACATTTCTCTCTAAGGAGACATATGGAAGTAAGAGGAAAACGATGCAGACCTGGCACACCCTACACACATTCACTGACACATCCATAATTACAGAATAACTGCAGCATCCAGGGGAAAGTGATGAAGGAGTGAGGGATGACTACAGGAACACAGCAAAAAAGGAGGAATGTGACTTACATTACATACATGTTTATTACACAGACCATTAGCACAGGAAATGTGTGTAAGACAAAGGTGAAAGAAAATCAGAAGAAAAGACAAACTGCAGGCTGATTAGGATAATAATATAGAGGTAGGTATGTGGATGGATGGATGGATGGATGGATGGATGGATGGATGGATGAAAGGAAGAGAAATAAAGTAAGACAATCTTCAAGATGCAGATTGATTTGCATAATACATGGGAACGGACGAATTTGCAGATGAACAGACGGACGGACGGACAGATAGCAAGAAACCTGTATGTGATGGATCTATGGATGAGAAGTAAAGAAAGACAAGTCAAGCTGCAGACTGATTTGAGTAAATATTTAGAAGTGGCAGATGGATGTAAGGAAGGAAGGAAGGAAGGAAGGAAGGAAGGAAGGAAGGAAGAGAAATAAAGTAAGACAAACTTCAAGCTGCACATTGATTTGCATAATAAATGGAAATGGATGGATGTGCAGACAAACGGATGGACAGACGGAGAGATAGCAAGTACTGTAACTCTGTGGAATAGATGGATAGATGGATGGATAGATGAAATAAAGAAAGACAAGTCAAGCTGCAGACTGATTTGAGCAATAATTTAGAAGTGGCAGATGGATGGATGGATGGATGGATGGATGGAAACAAAAGTCGAGCTACAGAGTGATTTGGATAATAAACCCAAAAGGATGGATGGATAGATCTACAGATGGGTAGCTGAGTGACTGGATGAGTGGTTGGAGAGATAGCTGTAAGATGGAAACTGTCTAATGGGGGGGTGGGGGGGGGGGTTAATATTGAAGACTGATTAAATAAAGATTAACATTGATCAACCAGTGGCACTATCATCAGAGCTGCTGTTCCAGAAAATGAATCAACACTTTCTGATCAAACAGATTTAGATTTTATATCACATATTTGATGTTATATGTTGTGTTATAAAGTCACACACACACTAGTACACTCTAGTAGACTCTCCATGGTTGATGGACATGAAAGTGAAGGTTTGTCTTTCTGGAATGCTTTGTGAGATTTCTGGGACATGTAGGAAAGAGTGGATCCACACCGCGGCTAAGCTCCTGAGCCCAGAAAGCACACTTCCGAGGACTTAAACTTACAACACATCCAATCTGTAACCACCTGCAGGTCTTTACATGAGAGAGATTAGATGACATCATTCAAGCTTTTTTCCCCCTCAAAATCATTAGTTCTAAGTTGATGACAGAACCGAGAACTAATAACAGAGTCCTGTTTCCTCGCTGAACCGCAGCTGTGTTGATGAGGTCTGAGATCACTCCACTTACAGTATGTTCTCCATGCATTTCCTGGCAGAACGCAAGATGTTCTGTGTCAATCAATACATTGTGAACTGATTACTTCAGAGATCTGCTAATTTTGTCATCATGTCTCAGTCGAGTTGCGTTAGACAACGCGTGTGCCAGATAAACACTGATGACTTTATTATACTCAGCAGAGAAACAGCAGTCAATCAGAAATGTGCACAATATATGGCTGCATAGTATCCGTGAGCATGAAAGCGTGGTTACGTTTCCATTTCCATTCCTCATCTTGAAAACACAGAATTAAGAGTATGGTAGTATTACATGATCATTTTGAATCACTGTAAATTACAGTATATGTTGCAGACCACGAAATAAAACATAACCAAATTTGATTTCTGTCCTATATCAAAAGAGTTTTTTTCTTCTTGTATCAAAGGAAGCTCCAAATTATTTTTATTTAAAAAGTAAGCCAAATAATAAATTTTATCTAATTAGGTTGTGGAACATCCACAAAACAAGTCATCTCCTGTACAGAGTCTACGATACATTTAGTTCATCTGTCTGTTATTAGCCTTAGATTAGTATCTGGGGAGAATCCATACAACTCTTATGGATGAGATATTACTATAAAAACGATGATATATTAGAATGAGCACCAATCAGATTTGAGATTTAAACACCAATGTTGATAAAAGAAATATTAGAAACAGGAAGTCACAAACTTCAGGTATATTACAGGCAACACACTGGGATCTACACTACATCATAAATAAAGTGGCTGTAACATAAAATATGCAATGACTTCCTACTTAATCATATAAGAAGAACTCTCATTTTATATTTAATTGTTGCTTTTGTGTAACATTGGACACTAATATCTACTGAAACTTAAGTCTCCTAAACAGATAGACCTTGTTACTCGCTGTAGTAAAATTTCTGCTCTGAATTTAACATCATTTATGACACACTTTATCTTCACTAATATATCTTCACTGAACTGTACTGAGCACAACATACACACGCACATCATCTGTATGGACTGCACAGACCTACACCAAATACGCACACTTCCAATATACTGTACAGTACATCCATCAACTTGTTTACATGCTGCTTACATTCATCAAACTGTTTACATGCTGTTTTGCACCTTTTTTCTTTTTTGCTCTTTGCACACACTGTCTAACATTTCAGTTGTTTTGCACATACTGTACAATATATCAGTCATTTTGCACATACTGTACAATATATCAGTCATTTTGCACACACTGTACAATATATCAGTCGTTTGCTGTTTTTGCACAAATCCTATACATTATCTCAGGGACCTGTTGCTAAGAAACTGTGTTCATTCTAGTATTACTGGACGCAATATTGTCTGAACATACAGTATACACTGGTCGGTCGGTGCTGTTTCTGTTTACTGTCTTTTGTTTATTGTCTTTTTTGTATCATCTTGTAACTTTTCGTCTGCACTGTCTTTTGTCCTGCAATGTCTTGTCTGTCTTGTCCTGCACTGTCTTGTCTGTCTTGTCCTGCACTATTTGCACCAGGTTGCACAGTTGCACTTTATGTGGCTAAGACTACTTACAAGTCCTTAGCTCTGTCTTTGTTTTATGTAACACCACGATCCTGGAGAAACGTTGTCTCATTTCACTGTGTACTGCAACAGCTATAAATGGTTGAAATGACAATAAAAACTTCTTGACTTGACTTGACTATATTCACAAACAACAGACAAACTGATGTTCTACTGGTCACATAGTACAAAACCATTACTGACTAATTATATTTAATTATTTGTCTAGAAATGAGGTTGAAATTAAAATTATGGTTTGGCTTTCAAAATGGACAATTTGTTATTATTATTGATATGCAAATCCATTCACATTTCAAGAAAATGTAACATAAATTTGACATTTCTACTATAACTTGAAATATTGACAGTGAGAATTAACAGCTGACAGAACAGAACTCATTTTAAATATTGCTAGATTTTTTTTTATGTATATGGGAAAGAATTATGAAAAACCCAGAAATATTTTGGTTGAATCAGATATAAGAAAGATGATTAATTCAGAACTGGAGATTGCATAAGAGACTACAGAATAAATATTCTGGCTTTGGTCTGGTAAGGAACTAATAAACATCAAGTTTCTAGAAACTCATCTATTTCTACTATGGAGAAATTGCACATCTAGTAACCAGAACGTTACCTGTTTCCATTTATACACACCCTTCCAGGAATATTTACAAAACCACCAGAGTGGCAGCATTAGGATGTGTGTAGTTGAATACAAGAACGTCTCTTTTATCATTTTCTACAGCTCCAGCTCTCTGCACTGATTCCAGATGTGTAAAGCTTCCCAGCTTGTTCTCCAGCTTGGACTCCTATCAGACACACAGATCCAGGAAATTGTAAGAAAAGTATGCACATGGCTGGAAGGAGTGTAAAGTAGCCCAGAAAAACAATCACAACAACAAAACACAACCAGTACCACCACACCAACAACAGCTACAAGATCAACACTAGCAAAAAAAGCTACATCACCAGCAACAAAAGCAACAAGCAGCACAAACACCACCACCATCAACAACCTCTACCACCAGTATAACCAACAGCAGCACCAGCAGCAAGACCAGCAGTACCAGCACCACCACTAACACCACCACCAGCAACTCCAAGATCAGCAGCACCAGTACTACCATCAACGCCAACACCACCAGCAACACCAGCAACTCCAACATCAACAGCACCAACGCCAACACCACCAGCAGCACCAGCATCAACACCACCACTAACACCACGACCACCAGCAACTCAAACATCAGCAGCACCAATACTACCACCAATGCCAACACCACCAGCAGCACCAGCAACTCCAACATCAACAGCACCAACACTACCACCAACGCCAACACCACCACCACCAGCAGCACCAGCAACTCCAACAACAGCAGCACCAATACCACCACCAAGGCCAACACCACCACCAGCAGCAGCAGCACCAGCAACACCAACATCAACAGCACCAATACTACCACCAATGCCAACACCAGCATCAATACCACCAACATTACCAGCACCAACACAACCAACAACCGCAACCACAAAATCAGCACCACCACCACCACCAACAATATCAATGGCAACAAAAACACCACCAATGACAGCAATAGCAAAGCACCTACTAACACCTCCACTAACCCCACCAACAACATGGTCTTCCTATTTTCTATGTCTGTAATTAATAAAATTCACTGCTTTCATTCAAAGTGTTTGAAAATAAGGAACAATAAATTTCTATATGCACAAAATAAATGATAAATAATAGTCATTTTGAGGAATTAGATCAATAGAATTAATTAATTTTCTTATTTATTTGTTTACTTATACAGTATGTGAATGTAGCATACAACATACAATATAAACAGTACACAAATGATAGTGTATACACTTTTCATTCATTCATTTTCTACCGCTTTATCCGAACTACCTCGGGTCACGGGGAGCCTGTGCCTATCTCAGGCGTCATCGGGCATCAAGGCAGGATACACCCTGGACGGAGTGCCAACCCATCGCAGGGCACACACACTCTCATTCACTCACGCAATCACACACTACGGACAATTTTTCCAGAGATGCCAATCAACCTACCATGCATGTCTTTGGACCGGGGGAGGAAACCGGAGTACCCGGAGGAAACCCCCGAGGCACGGGGAGAACATGCAAACTCCGCACACACAAGGCGGAGGCGGGAATCGAACCCCGACCCTGGAGGTGTGAGGCGAACGTGCTACCCACTAAGCCACCGTGCCCCCCGTGTATACACTTTAATAAATAAAAAAAGAAGAACTATTTTACATTTACACTATCTACAAAAAAAAAGTTTTTTCAACATTTTGCAAACCAAACACACTAAAAGAGTACACAAACCTTTTCAGTCAACTGTTTATTAAAGATTGGAATTTACAAACTAAAGAAAAGATTAATAATAAGAATGTTAGTTGTGCATGAAGAAACAACTAAAAGGCAATTTGTCCTGGCTTCATAGAAGGCAAACATCTGTTGCGGGTGGCAAACATCTTTTTCATGTTTTCCGCTCTCTCTTATTTTCTTCCACACACTGACCCGACTTACGGACAGATCAGATCTGATAGACTTCAAACACTGAGCCTCAGATCATGTTGCTCAGCTTACAATCCCTTCACAATGCAATACACGATCCTGACTGAACGGAGACCAGCCTGCATGTGTTTATTTATAAACGGACAAAATAAAAAAACTCTGGTAGCTCTGTTATACTGCAGTGGACATTTGTTTATTTTTGCTGACATGCTTAGTCTCCACTTGTCCTTGCAAATGATTACAAAGTTCTTCTGAGTGATCCTTTACCTTCATCCTTTGCTGAAACACTAATGGGTGTGGTCACTTCTAGGATGACTCCGCCCTCATTTCAGTTCACAACACACATGGCACACTGCATCAAATTCACTGTTTAGCATTAACGCTAATCAGGCCAGTGAAGACGACACTATGGATGAGACGACTTCACTGAGACGACTTAAATCCTCCTAGTAACGTGAGGAAGTGAGCACTTCCACCCCATCACTGTACTGATGCAGACACACACACACACACACACACACACACACACACAATAACTATACAAACTATAACACATACTATACCAAAACACATGATAACCACACACATGTATGCACATAAAATAACCATAAAAACTATAACACACAATAACAAAACACATGATAACAAAACACAAACAATAACCACACACATATATACTGTACGCACAAACTCACAAAAGCCACACACAGACACACCAATAACCACACACACACGTACACACAAATGCCACACACTCAGATACGCACTATTTCCTACACACAGTAACCACACACACACTCACAGTAAATATATAAACTATAATACACACTAGAACCACACACATGCGCACACACAAAAGCTGCACACACAGACACACACACTATGTCCTCACACACATTAACCACACTCTCTCACACACACATTGCCAAGATGTACTGTGTTATCAGCATGAAATAAGGTATAATTAGATATAACATGACATGAGTTGTTTTGGCACCATAGCTTATCATTTCATTGTTTCATTATAATAAGAGAAGAAAGCGAACGAAAGCACAACCCATAGCAGGTGCTGTATTAATTCTATGCAACCCAGAGGAGGTGGTTTATTATACGTTACACTCACACACTCCTCCGCTTTTGCTTACACACACTACTCCATATGCACTAATGTCTCCATAGGGTAAAGGCATTAACACAGAGAGAGCATCTGTGGGTGTTTGCTCAAGGGGTGAGAGCACTGGGGGTAGGGTTGGGGTCCTGCAAGCCTAAGACTTGCTAATCACATTAACATCTATATGGATATATAAAGGTCCTGGGATATATATACGTGTGTGTATATATATATATATATATATATATATATATATATATATATACATTATATATATACATATATACATATATATATATATATATATATATATATATATATATATATATATACATATATATATATATATATATATATATATATATATATATGTGTGTGTGTGTGTGTGTGTGTGTGTGTGTGTGTGTGTGTGTGTGTTTAAAAAAATTGTTTTTGTAAGTAAGAAGAGGTTGTATGTCTGCCCCACTGCACCAGGCTTGTTCAGCTTATTTTATAAAAAAGAAATCAAATTGCGCCCAACGTCGCAGCAAGCTTTCCCCATTAGCCTGACAATTTCCTCGGCCCGGCTCCCAGACACACGAGAACACTTCAAAGAACACTGAGGTGAATGGACTTAGTGTTTTTTGGGGGCCCCCCGGTGGTCCGACTTCTCCCCTCCCCATCTAAAATGAACCGAGTCTAGGCATCTCACTGACCCATAGATGGAGGAAAGAGAAGAAGATCAGGAGAATAGAAGAAGAGACCAGATGACAGCAGTAGAAAAAATGGAACTGGAGGTTTTAGGGAACGTTTGCACTTATAACTGTCTCTAATAACTGTCTCTAAAATTATGCACAAACGGCTGATCCGTTCAACACACTATTACTGTCTTTACTCTCCTATAAAAAGTTTACTACGGCCTGTAATCTTGCGCCTGCATTACATTACATACACTGGTATGTGCTGGATCAATCGCTATTCTATAAGTAGAAATATAATGAGAATGGAATCCAATTACAGCATATTTAAAATAATCAATGTTATAATTTAAACATAGGGGGTCACGGTGGCTTAGTGGTTAGCACATTCGCCACACATCTCCAGGGTCGGGGTTCGATTCCCGCCTCTGCCTTGTGTGTGTGGAGTTTATATGTTCTCCCCGTGCCACAGGGGTTTCCTCCGGGTACTCCGGTTTCCTCCCCAGTCCAAAAACATGCATGGTAGGTTGATTGGCATCTCTGGAAAATTGTCCGTAGTGTGTGAGTGAATGAGAGTGTGTGTGTGCCCTGCGATGGGTTGGCACTCCGTACAGGGTGTATCCTGCCTTGATGCCCGATGACACCTGAGGTAGTTCGGATAAGCTTTAGAAAATGAATGAATGAATAATAACAACTAGAATTATCAGTTAACAATAAATTGGTTACACAGTAGACTCCTGAGAGATGTTATTTTAAAAAATGGACATCTTCTAAATCAACATCTTTATATATGTCTTTGTTGATTTTTTGTTTTTTTTCCCTGGGTTTAAAGAAAAATGTTTTCTCAACCATTTCTCAAGCATTTCAGGAGTTGAGTTGTGAACTACATGCACGTAGTTTCCATAATCTGAATTTAAGAGACAACTGATGCAACTAATGCTATGTTTGTAACCCAACACTGAATACATTAACATTTTCCTGCATAAATATTACTTTCGGACTCATTTTAAATGAAGCTTTATAAATCTAATCTATATCCAGATTTGAAAGTTGCATTGTAACAGTTTCTATTGTTAAAATTGAATAAAACGCTGAGTCTACAACGTTTGTATCTGGGATCGTCTGCGGATGGTTTTAAAAGATGTTGATTGGACAAACTGGTGTGTTGACAGATTCTAATGAGAAAGATCACATGGAGATTTTGTTTTGGATTTTTTGGAAGTGGAACACTGAGATACTGCAGTGTTTGCTTTGTGGTTGCCATGTTCGCCATGTACTAATCAGCGCTTCATCATGCGCTGGGAATCGAACCATGTGAGCAAGAGGAAGTCTGGATAATATTCCAGTTTGCTAGACGGTAACATGAAACTCTTGTCCCTTTCGCTTCTTCTCCTCTCTGTCCTTGCAGTTGGGGTCAAACAAACCAGGTTTGAAAAGTGAGCCGTTTGTCAGCACATCAAGCATATGTCAACTGCCATGCAGAGAAAATCCCAAATCCTAATGGACCATTACATCTTTGAGGCCTTGATGAGTTGTATAAGTTTTGGCGACTTGGTTCTATTGATATAACAGGACCTCATCTGGGTCTTCACGGTGCCAAGCTGATACACAATAGTTTCCTCTCTCATTATAGACTGCACAGATGAGGGAAAGGGTTGGGGAAGTTAGGGTCGTTTGACTAATGACTACACCATACGTTGGTTCTGGCTGCACTCAAAAGACTCAGAGATGGGAAAGCTTTCAGCTTCTAAATGGGGCAATGAGATTCTCACAGCTGCTGGAGGCTAACGACAATGCCGGTTAGACCTGTCACATATGGACCATAAGGTTAGGCTATGGGATGTTTGTTTCCTGCTGTGCGGCTTTGAAGAACGCCTGCGATGGCAGACTTATTGAGGGATCAGAGGAGGAGAGGTGAAGTGAGAGAGCTGAGAGAGGACGAGAAGGTCGACAATATTTGGCTTCAAAAGAATTCCTCGGTTCAGCCACCTCAGCACTTGTGTTTACTAATATTTTATCACGGCTCAAATCCTGTTTTGATGTTTTTATGACCTGTAAAATCTGCTATCTAGCAGCAAAACGATTTTTAAAAAAAAGATTGTGTGTTTGGATAGTGCAAGGATGTCTGTAGCACAGCTGGAAACACACGATATGCAATCGGAGCAATGCGCTAACACGGGACAGGAGGAAAGGATTCATCTTCGTGTCTTGTATTCCCTGAAGATGCTCATCCCTTCACATATCTTGGCCCATGAGAAAATATACAAAATGTGTGAAAAAAAAAACCCTTTTCTTCCCAAAAGCAATTTTGTCTGTCAGAGTGAGACAGCAGACTCGGTTTAAACAGATTCGGGACAAGACAAGCATGTAGAGTGAGAAGAACCATAGCATTTTTCTTCAGTAAACGATGTATATTAGTCAATGTTGCAGCAGATTTGGAGCCTATCCCAAGAAAATCTGGTGCAAAGCAGGAGCATTCATCCTGTATAGGGTACTATCTATCTATCTATCTATCACACACACACACACACACACACATAATCCTGCATTAAATCAGTCTCTATAGTGTAGCTTATTTGTCTACCTGAGTGTTTTTTGGGAGATGGGAGAAACTAGACACACCCGAGGACATTAGAAACTCCACATAGACAGCTACTAGAACTCAGGATCATACCCCAGAACTTCCCAATGCACCACCAAAGATGTTCCCTGTTAACAGAATCTGAAGCGACTCCACACGAATGGTGTCGATTGGGATGCCTTCATTCATGCAGCAGAAAGTGGATCATACCAAATTCAAATCAGTTCATCTATTCGGTTAGTCAAGACCCCAACATGGACTGGGGCTTGAACCCTAGCCATCCAGTCAACAACCCAAAGCCTTACTTCATTGTGCCCGCACTGCCAAGTGAATATACAAAGCGAGTGTATTGCTCATGCCTGTTGTATATTAGATGAGGTGAAAAAAGAAGCACCAGTTGATTGCATCCTTCATTTCACAGTTTATATCTTCAGTAATGAATCATAGGTCAAACATGCACACAGCCAGGCTAACCTAATAAAATAAACTGTTGCTGACATCAGCTACACTATCGACCCATGCTAAGAAAAAGCTTTATGTGTAAAACGTGTCATCACATGAAACAACCCATACAGCATAATAATGAAGTCAGTATGTGTAAAAGATTCTCTCTTATTCTCGGTCATTCTCTTGACACAAGAAGACAGCGGAGTAAAAAAGTGACTGTACGGAATATACAGTATAAAGGGACTTCAAGATCAGCTGTGTCCTGCATTTACCACTCACACGTCCTTAATCGTAACACTCCGGAGTCTCTAAGTGAGAACACAAACAAGGTTTACCACAGTTGTGTCCACAGTGGAGGAATGCACGCCTCTAAATAGAGATTTAATGTCTGAAGAGCTGCCAAATGTAGAACAGTACTAAGATTCCAGCAAAGTGAGACAGAGAGAGAGAGAGAGAGAGAGAGAGAGAGAGAGAGAGAGAGAGAGAGACTTATGAAGTGAGACATATAAAGTGACAGAAAGATGGAGAAGAATAGTGAAAAGTGTGTGTAAAGCTACAACCCAGGAGACTTCAACTCGTACTGTTTCAGTTAATCCACATTCTGATGCTTTTAATGATTCATGGCTAAATGATTCTTCTGGTAACTGGTGTGGTTTTATAACCGTAATTCTTTCTAAACTTTTGGTATTATAAGGTTCACTGTGGGTCAAGATTCAATGGCAGACATCACCTTATAATACAATAATACAAAGGTCACAAGATATAAGATTCCGGAGTTAGAAATTTGATTAATCGAGTAGATTTGCTTGACACACCTGAAAACTGTTTGATGCTATGTAAACAACGGGGCTCAATTATTTCCCTTCTCCTCTGTCTCTCTCTGTGTGTGTGTGCGTGTGTGTTCTCCTGCCAAATTCATTTTAGACCTGATCTAATGTGACTGATCTGTCAATACACACTGCCACGCTGTCAGACACGGTTAGACACTGTGGAGGAGTGTAACACAGACACACACTCTGATCCACCCTATCACTGAGACCTCCATCAGACCTATCGGCTTGCACTGAAACCCGAACAGCCACAACCACGGCATGGATGAAAGGAAGAGAAAGCAGTGGGACTTTGTAGAGAGAAAAAAAAGGAAGGACGGTACAAATGGAGAAAGATGGAGTACTGTCAAAGATAGCTGAATCAACAGTATGGTGCACGAATTACTCCTCAGACTGCACAGACTTAAATGTCACCATTTTGGATGATCTGGCACTAGTTTCCTCAATTCCACAGCGATTGGTATGAATATAATTCAGTTTATTCTCTATGGACTCTCTATCTGATACGACGAATCATTTAGTGATTACAGTGAAACTAATAGGAAAAGCTTGTAGGTATAAGATTTATGAATGTTATCTGGACCTACACACAGATCTTGAGATCTTGGGAGAATGTAAGAGAGAAGTTTGGGGAAGTGGAATCTCACAGGTTAAGGTGATGGTGTATCGATCGGAGGGTCATAAACTCGAATCCCAGGGCCACCAACTTGCCACTCCTGGGCCCCTGAGTAAGGCCCTAAACCCTCAATTACTCAACTGTATATATTAGTTAAATGTAAGTCACCATAAATACGTGTCTACAAAATGCTGTAAATATAACACTGATAATCTCTGCTAAAAATGTATAGTCGGAAGAAACCCTACTGAATGGCACTAACGGGTTGTCTCTATGATAAAAGTGTTTTTGTAGTTTCTGGTGGAAAAAATGAATGTGTGTGTGAGACTTTGTACCTGTATGAAGCCGCACATCACATACTCGTCAAACATCGGCAGGCTGGGCCTGCTCTCCCGGAATATGTGCAGAGTGTATATCGTCATGACAACAGGCTCCTCCCCTGACTCGTCCAGCAGCAGAATGTTGATGCGGCTGTTGCCCAGGCCGAGCGGGTAGTTCGCCATTCTGAGGAAAACAAGAAGTTCTGAGAAACTGACCGTGACTAATCTCTCTCTCTCTCAGACACACACACACACACACACACACACATTGAAGATTATTTCCTCTGTGCCAGGACAATGAAGATTGTAGTAGATTACAAAGCAGGGTCAGGTCAAAAGACAATATAATATCCATGTTCAAATAAAGACAGAATTACTGAGTCCAGCACATGTGGCCTTTATTAAAATTCAAGTAATTGACAGAAATATTCTATTTTTGTTTGTTTTGTTGTCATTTACAATGCAAGCATCAGTGTGGTTATCTGGATAACTAATAAACATTTATGCATAACATATTTGTGTAAAATACTATCATGTGCACCACAGGTTACAAGCTGCAAAGTTCCCAGAGCTACTGTATTAAAATGAACATAATATTTTCTGTATTTAGAGTCTAGTTATATAGGTGCTTAAATTCACTCATTCATTCATTTTCTACCGCATAACTTCTCGGGTCACAGGGAGCCTGTGTCATCTCAGGTGTCATCGGGCATCAAGGCAGGATACACCCTGTACGGAGTGCCAACCCATCACAGGGCACACACACACTCATGCAATCACACACTACGGACAATTTTCCAGAGATGCCAATCAACCTACCATGCATGTCTTTGGACCGGGGGAGGAAACCGGAGTACCCGGAGGAAACCGCTGAGGCACGGGGAGAACGCGCAAACTCCACACACAAAGTGAAGGCGGGAATCGAACCCCCAACCCTGGAGGTGTGAGGCGAATGTGCTAACCTCTAAGCCACCATGCCCCCCAGGTGCTTAAATTGAATTAAGTAATTCATCTATTAAATCAGTCAAACGGCAACGGGACTGCATCGGAGGAGAGGAGATGATTAGTGCAGGAGAGCTGAACGCTGCTCGCTCACTGGTCATAGATCAAATGAAGAGTAGATTTCTAAAATTCATTTATAAAATAAAATAAAATATTTTGTCATTTTTTTTGTGAATAACCAGTAGGGCTGTGTCTACTAAAAAAAAATAATAATAAAAAATACAAACACATAAATAAATAATAATTATATTATATAAATAATACTATTTCTTTCTCAAATAAAACATAAATTGCAGCTTTTTAGTATTTGAGATAAAACTTACAAAGCCCTTTTTCCTGAAAAGACAATTATTTTTAAATTATTAATTAAATCTACAGGTTTTTGTAGAAATGGTTGCTTTAGAAATGATTCGACCAATCAGAAATGAGTGTTATAAATATGCATAGATATATAATAAATATAAAAAATGAATTCAAAGTTCAGATCTATAACAAAGCATTGACTATTTTTTAAATGTGCAAACGAATGACTCAGAATTATATTAATTGTGTATGTGTTTAAAACACAGGTAGATAAAATGCTAGGATCCAGTCACACCTGGGGCCCCGATGTTCATCCAGGTGAGCGTGGCACTTTGCACTCACAGGTTCTGGTCTGATCCGGATAGTGACCACGTCAAACGGTACCTCAGCTCGGTACTCCTTCAGCCAGGGGTTAAAGAGCGGAGTTAGAACCAGAGGAGGATCGGTATAAAGTTGACGCAGATGGGGTTCAACACACCTCCCTATGGAGCCAAACCATCAGTTAGAGGAATAAAATAACCAACATAAATAACTTTAGTAACTACTGTGTGAGCAGTGATTACCTGGTTCTGGTGGCAGTGAATCCCACTTCTCAGGCCTGTCTGGATCGTCAATGCTGTGAGATAAAAGTCAATAGATGCTGTTTAATAAATTGCCATATTATTCTAAAACATAAAACTCACCATAAAGGCACAACCAAATATTCCAGTTACAATAAACTGAGTGGTTTTATTGCTTCTGTCACATTTTACTATTACACATGTACACACACACACACACACACACACACACACACACACACACACACACACACACACACACACACACACACTAAAGTGGCCTCTTGCTTTGTGTTCAGATTTGTTAGGCTGAAAAAGGCCCAGATGTTTCAGGATTGGTATCACAGTTTTGTAAAGTTCCTCAGGGATGCTGCATTGTTGTGTAATGGTGTTGTGCTCCGTCCAGCCCAAATTCAACCCGCCGCTTAACATAAATAGGAAAATCTCCCCTTCAGTCATTCTTAACAACATGCCCATTGGGAGCAGGAGCACAGCCAGTTCTGTAATCGCCTTGGTCCGGTCTGGCAGTGTGAAGCTTTTCCTGTCTGTTACAAATCTACAGTAAGAGCAGCACTTAGCGGTTGAACGAACTAAACTCCATCCACTCTTACTCACTGTAGAAGCAGCTTTAAATGGCATGTGCACATAAAAATGGTTTATACAGTACGTGCACGGAAACAGGAGTGAAGACTTGACTAGAATATAACTGGTATATCTGGAATTAGATATAAAAGAGGAGGCTGGAATCTTGTGTGGTCAAAAGTGATATTCTTTAGTGAAATTCTGTAGAAACTTAGTTATTTGCTTTAAACCAAAGCACCGACTTGTCAAAAAGTGTTGATTAATTAAACAGCAGCTCTGACAACAGAACCAGCAGCAAGGAGACCATTATATTAATGTTCGTATTATTACAGTATATGGCATTATTTCTGAAGTAACAGTTTACTTTTACAGCATTTAGCAGATGCCATTATCATTTTATACAACTGAGTCTTTAAAGATTAAGGGCCTTGCTTAGGGGCCCAGCAGTGGTAGCTTAATGGTCGCAACGTTCAAGCTGCCACCTCTGGGCCCCCTCTGTGTGTGTGTGGTAGTTAGCTGAGCAGTTAAGGTGTTAAGGTCAGTAGCTAGTATTCCTGTGTGTCTGTTTGTATGACTCTGTGTGGTGTGTGTGTGTGTGTGTGTGTGTGTGTGTGTGTGTGTGTGTGTGTGTGTGTGTGTGTGTCTGTGACTGTGCGTGTGTCTGTCTGTGACTCTGTGTGTGACTTTGTGTGTGTCTGTGTTTGAGTGTCTGTGTGACTGTGTGTGTATGTGTTCGTCTGTGTGTGTGTGTATGTATATATGTGTATGTGTGTGTGTGTGTGTATATATGTGTATGTGTGTGTGTCTGTCTGTCTGTCTGTCTGTCTGTCTGTCTGTCTGTCTGTCTGCCTGTGTCAGTAGCTTAGTAGTTCAGGTGTTGAACCACTGGTCAGTAGGCCATGAGTTCTAATCCCGGGTCCATCATGCACCCACTGCTGGGCCCTTCAGCAAGACTCTTAACCCACAATGGCTCAGTTGTATAAAAACATAAGTCGCTCTGGATAAATAGCGTAAATGTAATGTAACGTGATACCTCTGTGTGTAGGACAAGCTAAGGTGTTGTAGTAGGTCTGAGAGTCCTGGTGCCTTCCCAGAATCCTCTGCAGCAGGGAATCTTTGAAAGATATCATGCTGGATAGCAAAGAAATGAGATGATCTGGGGTAGAGCTGCCAAAGGCACACACACACACACACACACACACACACACACACACACACACACACACACACACACACACACACACACACACACAGACTTGATCTTAATACGTCCAACAACTAATAAAGCAAAACTAACAAACAAGAACTATCAGGATTACAACTTGGAAATCTTACTTAATATTATTTACTTTTACTCTTTTATCTATTCACTGACGGTCACTTACCACATGAAAGCTGCCAGATCTCTTGAGCTGCTGATAAAACTCATGAAGCAACTCTATTTTACCTGCCGTTAAGCACAAACTGCTCGCCTGATCACACTCAATGTACTGTAAACAGAAATAAAGGCAGACCATCACATTTACACCGCTTTTACACTTACACTGTTATGTACTGATTAACTTAGATGATACATTAAAAACTGATAAAAATCCTAACCATCCAATATGAAATGTGAACCCTGTAAACACCAGGATTATGTTTCATGTACTCTTGAAACATATTGCTCAGTGATTCAGATACCTTTTTCAGTAGCTAGGGAATTAATAATAAAAATATCTAGTCACACAAGTGAGGCTTTATTGGGGCTAAATTATGCAACTAAAATAAAATCCATTTTTATAAAGAAATTGTTAAAACAAAAGAAAAACAAAAATAAAATGTATACATAAAAGACCCACTGTGAATTAAATCAAAATTTGACACAAAAAAATGACACACACACAAACACACACAAGCATTTGTTTGAACTGTATTTTTCAGAGAATGTATGGCATGAGGAAACCAAAATATCAAATATTATATATATATATTTTTTAAATGATCATTTTCCCTATTGGGAAAAAATAAAATGCTATAGTTAACATCACTTTAAACATTCTCTTACTCAGCTTGCACAATTTTTGTGAAACTTGGCTTTAAAAAATAATTTAATACTACAGATTTTTTTTTTCCAGATGGTTTCAATTAAAAAAAAATTAGAAAACAAAAAATATACACTCCATTTATGGCAAAAGTTCATAGCAATTAAATGGTAAACATGATCGAGTTCATACCTACTTTGGTCACTATGTGATACTAGGTTTATTTGTTTTATTGTGGTTACTGTATAATGTTCTTTAGAATGAACCGGATAACAAGCTGAGACTTTAACGTTAGTCACATTCTACCTTGATTTGTGCCGTATCCTGAGTACTTTCGGGAGTCCTGTCCTCACGACTGCATGCTGGGAAAAGGAGCTTCAGCATATCTTCTAATATGTACTCTTTGGTGATCTGTCCATCAAAGACTGGGTCTTTTATACCGTCAAAATGCAGGTCAGACTGCACCTGAGAAGAAGAGTGAAGGAAATGAACTGAATAGTTGCAGTGAACAAATGTGAGCTTTTGCTGCCATCTAGTCTTCAGCTTTAATGGCAGAAGTTGTAAAGGGAGGACGCATACAATGAAACTTTTCAACAGTTCCAGAAACAGGAATGAGATAAAAATGCTAACCTTAAAACAAAATAAATTATATATATATATATTAAAAAAAAGATAAGTTGTGTAATTGTGCGCAACCCTTAAAGAAGTTAAGTCAAGCAGTTTTTATTGTCATTTTAACCCCCTTACAAATTTTTTATGTAAGGTTTATTGTAACAGAGAGAGACAAAATATTGACAAACAAATCTAAAAAAAATTAACATTAAAGAAGGGTTATAGATTAATTTGTATTTGATCGAGTAAAATAAGTATTTGATCCCAATATCAACCAGCAAGAACTCTGACCCCACAGAATGATTATGCAAACGAAATAGGACAAAAAAAGTAAAGTGCATAGTATGAGTATGAGACCTAGTACAAGACAGACAGGGCAACCAATACAATTCACTACAGGACAGATTCATAAAATATAGCACTGACCAGGGTACAGATAGTAATGGCATGGTGCAAATAGAGATTACTGTAGTAAACAGAGGGTTAGAAACATATGTACACTTCTAAAAGCACCAAGACTTTCATTTGTGCTAAACAGCATTAAAGTGCATATTATCAGTGTATGTATGGGTGGTATTGTAGGTACTGTGTGTGTCTGTGTGTGACAGTTTGGTGCAGTTCACCCTAATGGCTTGAGAGAAAAAAATACGAATACTCCGGTACCTTTTTACTTTATATTTTTACTTTACTCAGTCTTTATGGTTCACAGAGACCCATCTTAACTAAAATTTTCCTCACTTTTTTTTTGCTTCAGTTAACTCCACTGAATACTAGTGGGATTCAAATTTGGGACGTTTTTTTTTTTTTTTTGTTAAGCCAATCCTTGCTAATGTGCATGTATGCTTTGGGTTATTGTTAAGCTTAGCTGGAAGTTTACTAGCAAACACCTATCGGTTTTGTCCTACAATGATCTGGTATTTGTACGTAGCTATTCATGATTCCCTCCACCTTGATAACAGCCCCAATTCTGTTTGAAGGAAAGCAGCCGTAAAGCATGATGCTGCAACCACCATGATGCTTCATCATGGATACATATCACTACTAATTTGTGTACGTACTAGCCAGGTTTGCTATGAATCTAGCTTGCATTAATTTTAGCATGTACATAAAACGGATAGCTATGTTTGCTAAAAATCTAAATCAAGTCAATATTTGGTGTTACTACCTTTTGCCTTCAAACCAGCATGAAGTGATGGCACGGCCCTCACAGAGCCCTGATCTCGACATCATCGAGTGTGTCTGGGATTACATGAAGAGACAGAAGGATGTGAGAAAGCCTACATACACAGAAGGTCTGTGGTTAGTTCTCCAAGATGTTTGGAACAACCTACCAGCCGAGTTCCTTCAAAAACTGTGTGCAAGTGTACCTAGAAGAATTGCTGCTGTTTTGAAGACAAAGGGTGGTCACATCAAATATTGATTTGATTTAGATTTCTCTTTTGTTCATTCACTGCATTTTGTTCATTTATGAAAATAAATGTTTAACACTTCAATTTTTGAAAGCATTCTTTGTTTATAGCATTTTTTCACACCTGCCTAAAACTTTTGCACACTACTGTATGTAATTTATGATGAATTTGCAAAGTTAGAATAACTAGAATCTACTGCTATATGAAGGTACATAACTACAATGTGCTGTAATATGAGTGTATATAACTGCAATTAGCTGCCAAATTAAAGTATAATTAATTGTATGTATTTCCTGATATATGAATATATAGTACATCAATAAAAGTTGCTGAATATTGTAATATTGTTTGTATAGCTACAATGAGCTGAAACTATATAAACAACGATACAATGATGAGTCACAATGTGATATTTATTAAGAATTCACAGGTTTGCAGTCGTACCTTAACCACTACGGGACGCGCAGACGCATTGTAACTCAGGGTAAAGGTCATCAATTGAAAACACAGTGAACACCTAGGTGGGGAAAAAAAACATTAATACCACTTGATACATCCCTATACTGTAGTGATGATGTGTGTGTGTGTGTGTGTGTGTGTGTGTGTGTGTGTGTGTGTGTGTGAGAGAGAGAGAGAGAGAGAGAGAGAGAGAGAGAGAGAGAGAGAGAGAGAGAGAGAGAGAGAGAGACCTGGGTGGAGAGCTGGGGTCATCTGTGGTTAAAACAGCAGCTGTTAGAACCTCACTAATGACCTGCTTCATGAGTTCAAAAGCCTGAAGAGCTCCTGAAGGATCCAGGCTGTCTTTAAGGAACGACTGCAGCTAAACACAAACACACACCATTAAAAAAATGACAAAATATAAGTAAGTTTCTTTTGGATTCTTGTGGCTCAGAGACAGAGACAAGATCCAAAGCATTAAGAAACACCATTCATGTATTTCAAATTTCACTACATGAAATTTGCACTATATCTTTATATATATTTGTTTTCCATTGACCAACAGTACCAGAGATTCCAGTTCAACACTGGGACTAACAGGACTCATTACAAGCAGATTGCTGCTAGCTTCACATTAATTTCATGAGAAAAATAGACACTAAAAGTGAATGAATGTTTATCATCGGTATTGTAACATACACATACATAATGTTGCGCGGATCTTCTACTACATAACTAAAAATGGGTTGAACAAATGTATAACACAACATTTTAATGGTATAAGAGGAATAAAGCATTTTATTCCATGCTGTTATTGGGAAAATGATTAACAGTAAGGTGGAAACCTTGCCTTATGTCCATCTGCATCATACCACTCTGTTGTTGATTATTTTCCTATAACAGCACATTCCTACAGTACATCGTGTCATGTTATAAATGCCCAAACATACCATTAAGTATAACTCAAACTATGTATATTAACCCACTGAAGAGAAGGTTTATTAGTCAATTCCTCCATTCAAAGAATATAATCCAGTCTTTAAGGGCATTAACACTTTCTAAAAGGAAAATCATTAACGTATCTTCAGTGTCCTGCTCCCAGCAACTACAGACACCCATGGACAATCATGGACTGTTTACTCTCCTCCCTTTGGAGAAGAGCGTATGAGCCTGTATTGTCGCACCAGTTGACAACTGATCCTATTATCCATAATCATGCTACTTTTACAGTAAATACATTTATTTACTTTATTTGTCATATTTCCATTCATCGCATTTTGAAAGTGCATTTTATTGTCTCTGTATCTGTAGACTGCAAAATAACAATAAAGTTGAAAGTTTGTCTGAAAATGTGCAGTTAAAAGAGCAAGGACCCACAAGAGGGTTTATGGGGATGTTGTTAGCCTAGTGGTTGGGGTGTTGTTCTACCAATCAGAAGGCTGTGAGTTTGAATCCCAGGTCCACCATGATGCCACTGCTGGGCCCTTGAGCAAGGCGCTTAACCATCAATTGTATGAAATGAGAGTTAGAAAAAAAAAAATTCACTCTGGATAAGTGTGTCTGCCGTAAATGTAAAACACCTCATGTTGCCAGGATGGTTGAAACATAGGGGTTTTGTTATTTTGTGCCATGAGCTTGTTTATTTTGTGTCTCAAGTGTGTTTCCCTGTCTGATCCTGATTCCTGCATCCACAAACTTGTTCCTCATGTTGCCTTGATTGTTTTTCCTATATATATATATATATATATATATATATATATATATATATATATATATATATATATATATCTTCATGAACATGATGAACATGTTTGCCTCATCCTCGACCTCATTCTTGTTCTCATTGTTGCCTTATTTTGTCGGTTTTCGTTTTTTGTTTTATTCCATTTTTCCGTATGCCTGTCCCCTGTATATTTAATAAAATCCCCGTTTGTCACTATCCCTGAGTATGGGTCTGATATAGCTCTGTGGAGGCACTCGCCGTTTCTTACATATACAGTATAAGGCAGCGTTAATGACTGAGCAGTATACAGAACTAGACTGAACAACATAAAAACATTTAAACAAAGCATTTTTCGTCCCAATTCAACACTAAATAATTAATAGTCAAATAAAAAGATACTTTTCAAAAGTCAGATGCACACGTATTAATATCAGAAATATCAGCTTGAGCAAAAATGAAAAAGATGTGCAGAGAAACCAGTCAGTTGTACTTTTATGTGCCATGAAAGCAAACGTCAAAGAGTTTCTGAAACTGGGTAATGACACAATGCTCTCAGTAGGTGGCAGTCTGTAAAACGTTTTGAGACTGAAATGAGATGTAGATGAAATGTGTTGGCACGCTTGTGTTCCCACACACACATACGGAGAGTTTATTGAACTGAATAATCCACAGATAAACTGGTGGAGTGCATACAACAAACACACGCACTTTCACACAAACCCTAGGGCATACAGATCCTAAAAAAATGTTTTAAACAGTTTTACACACACACACACACACACACACACACACACACACACACACACACACACACACACACACACACACACACACACACACACACACAGAGAGAGAGAGAGAGAGAGAGAGAGAGAGAGAGAGAGAGAGAGAGAGAGAGAGAGAGAGAGAGAGAGAGAGAGACTACATTTCCTTTCCTGCTCCTGACTTCCTCCATGTGAAGAGAGCCTTTACACTAAACCTACAATTTCCAAATACATGGCAAGTTTTTCTCACTTTTGCTGTTGATGGCAGTATTAAAGCAGCTGCACTCAACTTCCTTCCTTTGGAGCTTTCAAAGGAAACAAATGGTGCAAGACCTTGTGTTGTCTGTGTGTATATATATGTAGTGCGTTGCACAAATATCTAAATAGATGGAAAATGTTTAATATAAACATTTATAATATTATCCAAAGGTACTAGTTATTAGTTACTGGGCTATGTGCAGAGTAGATTAAAGTAGTCCTAGATTAAAGTAGCTAAATTTATAATATAATGTTTTTGTCTAATATATGAAATTTCCGAACAGCTATAAGTCACCCTGACAATCCTTTCACAGCTCTTGCACGAGTTTCTCCCAGCTCATATACCATCGCATCATCGTATTATAGCCGATAAACTCCGCCCATAAACTTCCAGTACAGTGTCACGCAAATGCATACATCACAACACAGAATCCTGTTCCCTTGTATTATTAGCTAGTTAGGTAAATTTAGCCAACTAGCTACCCCTGGTTACACTCTGCTTGACTAAATACACACTATCTTGTGTCACCCAGATGAGGATGGCTTCTTTTTCTATGGTCTATGAAATATAGTATAAGTAACTAAATTCAGTTTGTCTCAGGATAGTAATATAAATCCTGTAAACAAAATAAAATGGGATAAATGTGTCCATATTCTCCTGACATATTTGAAACAATTGACAAAATTCACATTTCATGAGAAATTTTTAGCATTTTGAATTATACCCTCAGACAAAATCAAACCAAACCAAAGTTTAGGACCATACTTTAGGTCAAAACTTCACCCAAATAGTTTTCTGTTAATAAATTCAATGAAAGAATATGTGGGATAAAAACGTCATCGACTGATCGGTAGAATTTAGACATTTAAAATTTAGCAGAAAATAACATATAAAAAGTACTATGATTAAAATATTGTACAGAAATTATTATATAATATTAAGCCTGAATGTTGATGCAACATATAATGTATAATACACACATATACTGTAATACTCCACCAAACATGTAGATACCTACTCAAAAAAACTTTAACTATGAGATTCAGTGCACTGCCGTCTTCTTCTGTGTTTTATATTTACTGTATTATATTATATTTACTGTTGCATTCCGGGGGGCAAAGTGGCTTAGTGGTTAGCACGTTCGCCTCACACCTCCAGGGTTAAGAGTTCGATTTCCCGCCTCCTCCTTGTGTGTGTGGAGTTTGCATGTTCTCCCCGTGCCTCGGGGGTTTCCTCCGGGTACTCCGGTTTCCTCCCCCGGTCCAAAGACATACATGGTAGGTTGATTGGCATCTCTGGAAAATTGTCTTTTTTTTTTGGAAATTGGAAAAATTGAAAAGATTGTGTGAGTGAATGAGAGTGTGTGTGTGCCCTGCGATGGGTTGGCACTCCGTCCAGAGTGTATCCTGCCTCGATGCCCGAGGACGCCTGAGATAGGCACAGGCTCCCCGTGACCCGAGAAGTTCCCCGGAATGTTGCATTCCGACAGCGTTATAAAAATCGACTTATAAGACATTTTAAATCAGTAAGAACAAAATAATTATTTTATAGCCGGAAGCCTGATATAACATGAGTCAGGCCTTTTAGTTTGAAATGTTTCTCTGTCTGTTGGGATAACCTTACACAGAATTTTAATGTCTGAAGGTAGCGCCTTTAAATCTTTGCTGCTTTGGGTGTTTCAGAGAGCACAAATGGGTGTGACCACTTTTGTGGATTTATTTATTTTTTCATGAAAATATTTTTTACCCTTTACCCTGAGTTACAAAGATTTTTTTTTGAAATATTAGCCCTAGTAGGCTAGGTAAAATAGACATATATAAATTTTCACATCTCTGAGTGTCTAAATTTATATGAGTCATTATCCATTACTGTGGGGTTTGACATGACAAAGAAATTCAATGCTGAACATGGACACAATAAAACTTCCATTTTTTGACCTCTGGAAAAAAGAGTTAACTCTTGATATGATGTAGCAGGATTTCATGCTAAACAGATAAGGAAGCTTCTTTACCTTAGTTATATAACTGTGTTTGTCCAGATGAGTCCTGACCAAGCCTGTACGATGTAGGAATGCAGTGAGGGGTGTGGCTGATGTGACCAAGACATAAACATTCACTAAGGCTAATGAACCCTGACTGGATGGGGAGCCTGGCTGGGAAACTTGGTTCCTAAGAAATTAAAAACCAAAAAAAAATATTGTTGCAAGATAAAAATCTGTTCAAACATCTGTTAGGTTGGATAAAAGATGGGATCTCACCAGATTTGTTCAGTGTGATAAGGAGATCCTCCGTGTTCTGGTCCAGAGAAGGTGCAGGCAGATGGAATTATGGGTAATGGCATGCCTATACATAAAAAAGCAAACCAAAGTGTCAGAAATATTTATTTGACTACTGACAAATATTAGGGCCAAAAGAAGAACTGTTACAGAATTACATTCATTTTGCATTAGTGGCATTTGGCAGACGTCCTTATACATCACATTTTTACAACTGAGCAGTTAAAGGCCCAGCAGTAACAGCACTAGAATTTGAACTCACAACCTTCCAAAGCAGCAGTCCAAAGACTGAACCACTCTTGTGAATAATACCTATAGGACTGCACATACCTTCAACAATTGTGAAGTAGAACTTTACAACTGGGGGGGCACGGTGGCTTAGTGGTTAGCATGTTTGCCTCACACTTCCAGGGTTGGGGGTTCGATTCCCGCTTCCGCCTTGTGTGTGTGGAGTTTGCATATTCTCCCCGTGCCTCGGGGGTTTCCTCCGGGTACTCCGGTTTCCTCCCCGGTCCAAAGACATGCATGGTAGGTTGATTGGCATCTCTGTAAAATTGTCCGTAGTGTGTGTGTGTGTGTGTGTGTGTGTGTGTGTGTGTGTGTGTGTGTGTGTGTGTGTGTGTGTGTGTGTGTGTGTGTGTGTGTGTGTGCGCCCCTGCGATGAGTTGGCACGCCATCCAGGGTGTATCCTGCCTTGATGCCCGATGACGCCTGAGATAGGCACAGGCTTCCCGTGACCCGAGAAGTTCATATAAGCGGCAGAAAATGAATGAATGAACTTTACAAAGCAGTGGTGGCTCAAGTGGTTAAGGCTCTCGGTTGCTGATTGAAGGATTGGGGTTCAAGCCCCAGCATTGCCATGCTGCCACTGTTGGGCCCTTGAGCAAGGCTCTTAACCCTCTCTGCTCCAGGCATGCTGTATCATGGCTGACCCTGTGTTCTGACCCCAATCTGTGTGACAAAATAAAGGCATCTTCTCTATTCTATCCAAATAAATTTGGAGTTGGAGCTTCGTAAAAACAATTCTAAACAAACATTTTGAAAAATGAGGGATTGTAGTTGCATATGTGAACACAGCAACATCCAAAGGGAGAGGGAGAACATTAAGACAAAGTACTATAGACATTTTACATAGCTAAAATATAAAAACGCAGCCAAGAGCTGCCCAGTATGGATGGGATTAGAGGTAAAATCCCTGGTATTTCCAGATGTTGTTCTCTTGAATATGCACTCAAAGGTTTTACTGCTAATTGTGAAGCAGCTGAAATGAAACTCAGCACCTCCACATGTGAAGCTTCAGGTTCTCTCCTAGAAAAGTGTAATTCTGTAATTCAATGAAAGTCAGGTATGGGGTGCTCTGGTTCAGCATTCCAGATGGCAGTGGGTCATGGAATCCTTGGCTGTGGTGTGATTTAAGATTATTCTTTGAGCTTTGCTTTCCTTACCAACCTCTTACTGTAGATGACCTGTCTGGGTGGGAGAGTGATAAATTGGGCTGTTTTTGCGACTAGGAATGAAAATCATAAAAGATTATAAAAGACCACAATGCAGCTGGGCTGTAAATTATTTACACTTTTGGTCTCTAAAGAGTATACTGTATGTTCTCTTTGGTGTTACTCTACTCTAAGAAAAAAGATCCCTCAATGGATCTTTGGATGTCTAAGTTCTCTGAATAGTTTACCCTGTTTAGGTCAGAGGTTCCTAGTAATGAATTTCCTCACTTTATCTTTAAGCAAAGGAGTTTCATTTGGACAGCTTTCTGAATTGGAACACCTCACTTGTATGGAGAACCTTAAAAGGAAAACCATTTAGGTTTGCTAGATAGATCCTATTGCATAAGAGTGCAGATTTTTTCCTCAGATTGTCATGTTATCTGCTAAGTTAATCATGGAATTTGATTCAGTTTTGAGACCAACTTTGTTTATTCAGAATATAAAGTATTGGAGAACAGATTCCTTCTTGTGGAGTCAATGTGTTTAAGTCTGATTGTGAGTGAAGTCTGATCTCCTAGTTTAATAGAATGAGGTTAAAATTCCAAATCCAGTACACTTTAGAGCTACAGTTCAGAGTTTAGACATTAGCATTGAAGGGATAATAATGATGAAGGTTAAACTAAAGCTATTACATACTGTAGATGGTCTTTTTTTCAAAAGTGTAGGAGCTGTGTGCTAGTTCTGGATTACTTCGCTCAGTAGGTCCGAGTTGTGCATTAGTGTGCATGTCACGGAATACAAATACCTTATACATTATATTATTAAGAACAAACAGACAATGTTTTCTAAACAGATACAAATACAGATGTGACTTTTGCTTATCTATCTTTAAGAAAGCTTGCCAGAAATGTTCACAGGGAATCTAGGCATCTGGCACAAGATGTGTATCTGGATTGGAATCCTGTAGGATGCAACAAAATGCATTTACAGTGTTCTTTATTTTATCTCAGAGAAAGGTTAAAAGGTCACTAAGATCTCTAGTTAGAACCACTTTCACTTTCAGCTGATGATGCTGAGGAACGTATTTTTTGTTTTTATTCAGATTGGAGTGAGTGTTAATGGTTGAATAGTTTTTATCATCATCAGCATGTGGTTGTATGGTAGCTGTAGCACAAAAGGTGAAGTAGCCTTTGGCGGGTGATGTGATGAAGATGGAGTCTTCTGGGCCAGTAAATCTGTGAGCAATGTGTGTTCCTCGCTTTGGGGAGGAATGTCCTTGCTTCATACTTGGACAGAAAAAGTAACCAGCTGATTCCACATTGTTCAAACTGGGAATAAAAGGTCATCCAGAAGCACGCAGCTGGGACACTATTAATTTTGGAATTGTAGTCAGTAATTGTCTGAATTCCATGGTCAAAGTTAGTGAGAAACTAGTTTTCTTATTAACAGTATGTAATTATTTTAGCAGATCTTTTGCCATGAAAGGTTCTCTTTGACTGGAATTGAACCCTATACTTCAGTGTTGGGTTAGGGAGTTTCTCTCAGAGTCAGTATGATTAAAATCATAGTACAGAAAATGGATTGACGGAAGAACCTAGGAGCAGTTCCTTCGGTTCAACCGTAGCCCAGGATTCACTTCGAGTGAACCACGAGTCATGTGTTTGAACCGATTCACTCTGTGAACTGCATATTAAATATTGGGATTGTTTTGGTTTGACGAGTCATATTACTTCCTGTTTAAAATTCAAGGCTGGAAATAAGCCCATAAGACTCATGTATTTGGAATAAACGTAAATAACATGTACAAAAGATGTCCTGATCAAATATAATGCAAATTTAACATGAAATAATACAGATCGTCTGAAAAGTCAGGAACGACTAGGAACCAATATGCCTCGATCCTCATTTGCCTCGATCTTCATTTGTTGTATAAAATGTGCAAAAGCATGAAAAAACAACTGAGAAAATGCAAAGCGTGGAAGAGTGAACATGTAGAGCATAAGTTGAGCATACTAAATACAAAATGACACCTTTATAACAGCCACAACTGGCCTCATATAAATTAAAATAGATGTGCTGCTTCTGGAAGTAAGTGATGTGATGAAGTGTAAATGTGTTAAGGTATTTATGAGTAGAATAAATGCAATGTCAGCAATTTAGTTCACTCTATGCATGTGTACGAAATGTTTATTCCATCTGCACATCCTGTTCAGTGTAAAGAGCCTGTCTCTGCTTACAACCATTCCTTAATATATGACCAATCTAAACTTAAACATACAGCATTGTATACGATTCCCACTCAAATATCTTACTCCCAAAAGCTTTGGAAAAACAGTGGCCCCATTTCATGGAAAAACCATAAATATATTCCTAAAATGCTTGAACGTGATTGCAGCGCTGTAACCGCCTTCAGCCCATTCGGTTCCTAAACCGATCCCTCGTGTGTGTTTGTGTGTGTTCCATGCCTTCAGATGTTATCATGAAAAGGACACAACCTTTTCCAGCTCCCCCTTCAAACAACCAGGACTCAATCGGCCATAGTTTGTGCGGGACGAATGCCAAAAGGAAAGACAATATTGTTCCAGACTTAGAGACAGTAACTCTCTTTCATAAGTAACAGCACAGCTATGCAGACACAGACCCAGCAGCAAGTTATCTTCATCCAGCGGTGATAGCCATAATTAGATTGAACAATCAAACACAAATAGGCATCATGATCTTCAAAGTCCTTCCCTGAATGGCAGCCTTTAATAAGATGTTCTGCTTATTTTTAAAAATAATGAGTCTTTTATATTGGATGTATATTATAAGACAGGCTTAATGGGCCATTATAAAGATTATATGGCATTTAAATTGTTTATTTACCCTCTGAAATAGTAACTGTGGCAAGGACATCTGGGTAAATATCATCTAAGATGCTGACCTTTCTTAGTAATTATAGACTCAGAAGAGATCTAGGGTACACTTCACTTTCATAAGTAGGCTCCACAAATGCTTAATTGGAAGTGTGCGTCTGTGACACACACACACACACACACACACACACACACACACACACACACACACACACACACACACACACAGTTCACCAACCTGACAAACGGCCATCTATTAGAAATCGACACACTCCGCCCATGTCCATAAAAGCTCCAACAAACGCTGGTATAATGTTGACCTACATGTAAGAAGAAAACAAACCCCCAAAAAATCACTACACTGTACAGTAGGTTTATAATACAATACCACAACACAATACCAGAATCTGATTGGCCAGGAGGTGTTATTGTAATTTTGACCAGTTTTTAATACAGCAAGGCGTAAACAATAATTTTGGCTGTAATTCAGAAAATTTTTATTGTTCTTCCTATAACATTCATCACAATATGCCTTCAGCCAAAGTCATAGACATTATGTGTGTGTCTTCATTGGTACAGTAGGAGTTTTAACAAAAATTCCTGTGCAAGCAATTTCACCAGTATGAGTAGAAAAAAAAACTCAAAAGTTGCATCGTACATTTTTAAATTTGAACAAAATTGAAACATAATTTTTGGTCACAACAATATAAAAAACCTATGGGAATGCTTATACTGTTTAATATTGGACAAATTCCAACACTCTATCGCTGATTAGCATCTACTGTTAACAGCATGCCACAGTATTTTATTCCTTACTCGATATATGGTTACTCCTCTCGGATATACACAGTAGTGTTTGCATATATATTCTTTTTAAAGTCCTCAAAACGTATAGTTTAGAGACTACCTGGAAATTAGCTTTAGAATTGCTTGCGAGTTATTGACCGTGCTAGCTTAACATAGTGGAAAAAATCTGTTGTTATCTCTTGCTGGTAAATAAATCAGTGAAAATATGACAAAGCAAATTAAGACTTAGAAAATGCAATGCTACAGTAGTTGTTTCTACCTGTAACAACTGCAGGCTGTTTTACAAGCACGTAGCTAGCAAGATAGATAAAGTGTTATGTTAGTTAGCATGTTAACAAAACCTTGGCTGTCACTGCGTATTTTGACAAGTTTAGCTACTGTTTATAAATTATAAACTTACTCATGCATTAGAAATGATAACCACATACTAAAATTTTAATTATTGTGGCCGAGTTTACAAGTACTTTTAATTTGTAGTTTTCTAGTTTGTTAACTTAAAATTAATGGTAGTAATGAAGATGATTAGACAGGTTTGTTAAGTGTTAATCACACAGAATGTGATAAGTCTACAATCAGTTAAAATTTGTCTAAATATTTTAAGACAGCACACAGCAAGTTAACTAGCTAGCATTACACTAACAGCATTAAGCAGACGCCCTTAACCAGAGCGACTTACATTTTATCTCTTTTTTATATAACTGAGCATTGGCAGCTTGGTGGACGTAGAAATCGAACTCACAACCTTCTGATTGGTAGCCCAACACCTTAACCACTAGGCTACCACATCCCACTAGCAAGCTAACAGCTAATATTAGTGATATAAGGTTATTTACGGATACAGAAATGTTCCTAAACCATTAAAGACAGTTTATTCATCTACATAGATTACTGTATGGTTTAAAATGCATGTTCTGAGGGAAACAGGAGGGTGTGAGGATCTGTTGCCCATGAATACTTGAGCCAATAAACAAGTTGTCCATTAATGTTGTTAAAGATAAACAATTGGCTCATCAGCTTGGTTACGGTAGCACAGTAAGATCTGATAGCTGTGTATTGGCTTTATTTGGGGAGATTATTTGGACAAGGAGCTGAGATCACAGCATGAAGGAGTGCTCTTTCCCAGCTCTGGGTTTGAGCCACACTGAGGTCTGCCTTCTATAAATATTTTTAACTCCCAATCTCTTGGCTAGATCTGATTTCACATTCATGTCCCAAAAAAAACAAAAAAAAAAAAAAAACAGGAAGAAGTACAATTTCATGCAGTTGCTTTAATATCATACTATACTACATGGGAGAATTCTTTTATACGATACTGGACCTAAGTGCGATGTGTACAGCCAATTTTCTTACCCTCTGGTGGGGCTGGGAATCGGCAAAGTTGATTTTTCGCAGGCAGCTTTTTTCTGTTCCTTTGAGACATATCAAGAGAGACCATTCCTGACCATCTGTGGACAGAGAGGTTTAGAGAATAATAAACTGAGTGGGAGAAAATAAGACAGAAATTTGTGCGAGAGGCTAAGCTTCAGAGTGGAAATGTGTTTTTACAGCCCTGAGAAGGACAATAAAAGTAGATTATATAAACCTACAACAACAAAGAATGGAAGAAAGCGTCTTGAAAATGAACAGAGATTAAATTCTTCATGGTTATAGACTTAATGTTCAGTCCTCCATCATGTTTCTAATTAACTTGCTGTAGCAAACATATAAACCCAAAAAAAACAGCCAGAAACTGGGGGTTACCCACAATCCCACGCTGACCTCCTAAATCTTCTGGGCGATTTATTATAGAAAATGCCTGAAATTTCAATCGATAGACTTATAATCAAGTTTAGGAACTGAAACATATACAAATTGTGTGCTGTAAGAGGTGGGAAAGTGTAAGAGATTGAAAAAAAAAACACATCTGGGAGTAATTGTGGTGGCTAGCAGAGCTAAAGGAAATGGGCTGTGTGTGTTTAGTGTTGAGTCCAGGAATTGGTGTGTATGTGTATGTGTGTGTGTGTGTGTGTGTGTGTGTGTGTGTGTGTGTGTGTGTGTGTGTGTGTGTGTGTGTGTGTCTGAATGACAGGAAGTACCACGCAAGACCTGAAGGTATTGCCAGAACTCATATAATGAATCTTAACATGTGCTATTGTATGAAAACAATCAGCAGCTGGGTGATGTGAAGTGAAAGTTCCTGAGTTAAAGACTAAGCTCCTAATAATTGTTATATTTTTAGACTATTTTTATGAAAAACATCATACATTTAAACCTTCTGCTTTCAAATACACCATAGATTCTATCACTATTTAAAGACAGATGTCACTTCCTGTGTGCGTGTGTGTGTGTGTGTGTGTGTGTGTGTGTGTGTGTGTGTGTGTGTGTGTGTGTGTGTGTGTGTGTGTGTGTGTGTGTGTGTGTGTGTGTGTGTGTGTGTGTGTGTGAGGGACCAGCATATGATCTGCCAGTCAAACTCTCAATCATGCAAGCAGCTGCTTATGGCCTTCTTCCGAGTAAACATACAATAAATGCCAAGCATGCATTTGTAAACACTGAATACACACCTGCTGAGCCTCACACACACACACACACACACACACACACACACACACACACACACACACACACACACACACACACACACACACACACACACACACACACAAGCTGCCATTACATCAGTCTGATCAACCATACCTACACATGAGTCAGGATTATTTGAATACTACAATACAGATATACAGCCAGCTCCAGAATTATTGGCACCTTAGCACCTTTCTGGCATCTCAAAATGAGTTACTCATTAATGAAACATAACACACAGAGATACTTAGGTTACATTTAATCATTATTCTTGTTAATGGTAGATTTTGCCACAGTGGCCACATCGGTCCATCACAAAAAAAACTAATTTCAGTGGCATTTTTAAATAACCCTTTAGTTGACGGATGGAAGGTTTGAGAATTAAAATTAACAGGGTTCATCGGTCCAGTAAGCAAATAAACACAATGATGTTAGGATATATCGATGTGCTTAGAAATAATTTATTTACTTTATTAGACACCTATTGTGGTTTTACATTTCTGACCAAACCTAATTTTATTCACAATAATTAAGTATCTGACAGAAATTAGTATATTTTTTGACCTCCATTGCTATATAATACTTTCTACATTTTGATTTGGAGAAAACTTTTAAAGTCTATAGAAACGTATATTTCCTCATACAAACCTGCCACCGATTACAGCTTTGGAGGGGTGTGTGTGTGTGTGTGTGTGTGTGTGTGTGTGTGTGTGTGTGTGTGTGTGTGTGTGTGTGTGTGTGTGTGTGTGTGTGTGTGTGTGTGTGTGACGAACAGAGAGAGAGGGAGGGAGGGCATGTCAGCAGAGGTCAAGCCATATGCACAGCCCCATTTTCCAGTGATCCTTTCATCTCATGGCTAGAAGAGTAAATCCCTAACCTCTACCTTTTATCATCAGGGCTTCTCCAACATTAAGATTCTTTAAAACCAGTCTTAAAGATTTGTTTTTTAACTTTTGATTATTTTTTTATTAATTATTTACTCTAGTTATTCCTCTCATTGTCTTTGTATACGGAGTTTCGTTGGGTCAACTTCTGTTGTGTTAAACGTGCTCTAAAAATCAAGTTAGACTCGACCAAAGTATTAGTATTTACTCGACCAAAACACTAGCACTAAACATACTTTATCTGGATCAAGGTTCTATATTTCTGTACTCTACAATATGATACCAATAAGATCAAAATATAAACCTGTGTTAATGCTGTAAATGCAGAACTCCAAGTCACTAAGAAACATCTGTTTTTTGGTTTTTATTATCATTATTATTGACAATTTCTACACAATTTTCACACTACTTGACTAATGCATCCTCAGTATAATATTTATTTTCTTCTGCTCACTTGTTTACTTTAGCTATAAAGAGTTGTCTTTAAAAACAGTACATATTTAACTACACTGCCCTCAGGTGGATTATTTTGGAACAACATAAGTTTACTTAAGATAGGCAAGACTTCGCTATCTTGAATCCTGATGATGCTACAGCTATACAAGGAGCCTAGGGGACACAAACTGCGCTCTGAATAAGAGTGCTGGCATACTCTCTCTTTGATAAGAGCAGTGTCTACATGCGCATGCGTGCGGATAAGTCGTCTTACTTTTACACCAATTGGCAGAACCCTTATACAGAGTGACTTACATTTATCTCATTTAAACAGCTGAGCAATTGAGGGTTAATGGCTTTGCTCAGGGCCGAAAAGCTGCAGCATGGTGGCTGAGATTCAAGCTCACAACCTTAAACATTGAAGTACCACTTCCCAGGGCAGCTAGAGCTTTCCTTAGGTTACACTGCACTGTGACATGCAAGATGATGCCGCTGTTTGGCTTCATGTATAAGCCTTCACCCTCCTTGTATTTTAGTACTTGATAAGGATGATAGAGATAAGGTATTACAAAGGGAGAGCTGGATAGTGAGAGTGAATAGGCAGGTGAATAAATACTCATGTATTTTTACTTATACTTATACTCATCCCTAAAAAGAGCACAAAACTGGAACTGCATTCAAGACTAGGCTTAGACTCTACTTTACTAGGCTTGACATATAGTACTCAGAGACTTGACTTGGACTTGAGATACTACACAAACACAGAGTACACACCTCCACCGCTGTGTGTAAGAGTGGCACTGGTCTCAGCATAGCGTCCGTGGAAGACATGGTAACCCTGTTCCTGGAGAACTTTGTGATAAAGCTGGACCTCTGTGTCCGAGGGAACGTGCTGACCAGTCAAGATGATGGCCTTCCCTGCACAGCTCCTCTTAGACCAGGGGATCTGAGAGAGAGAGAGAGAGAGAGAGAGAGAGAGAGAGAGAGAGAGAGAGAGAGAGAGAGAGAGAGGGGAATGGGGGGCAAGGAGGAAAACGCTATGAATAAATATCACTGTTACATCAAGATATACAGATGTACACAACATTACTCTCTAATGAGCCAAGCAGTTCAGCCAGACAAAATACCTCATTATCAAGAGCTGTAAGACTAATATGCTCTAAGAAGGGTCATGTAAAGGGGTGAGAAGACAGCAGGCCAAGTTTACACTCTGAACAGGATTACGACTTCAAACAGCTGAACCTGCACCGTCATGCAACACCAGTCTGGGAGAGTCAGCATGGCCATGAGTGAAGCAAATCACCCAGCATACAGTACACAGGTGTGAGGAATAAAACATGACCTACTGTACAACATATATAAGATCTCACAGAGTATTCTGCTGAATTCACAATAAATGAGAGAACAACACATCATACTTTTTAACCCACTAGTAATATTTTGATCCTGGTTTGACTTGTTAGAGCAGATGTTCCTTCACCAGCCCTTTATTTCTGACATCAAATGTGTAGATGGAGTTGCCTCCACCATAAACCCATCATTTTTGTTACTCATTTGTATGCCAGAAATACCCTTAAAATATACAGTGGGGGATAAACTCCAAATGTCTAAGATCACAAAGAATATCTGGAATTAGGTTCTGATTATTAGAATTAAACATTAGGTTTTGGGGGGCACGGTGGCTTAGTGGGTAGCACGTTCGCCTCACACCTCCAGGGTCGGGGTTCGATTCCCGCCTCCGCCTTGTGTGTGCGGAGTTTGCATGTTCTCCCCGTGCCTCGGGGGTTTCCTCCGGGTACTCCGGTTTCCTCCCCCGGTCCAAAGACATGCATGGTAGGTTGATTGGCATCTCTGGAAAAATTGTCCGTAGTGTGTGATTGCGTGAGTGAATGAGAGTGTGTGTGTGTGTGTGTGTGTGTGTGTGCCCTGCGATGGGTTGGCACTCCGTCCAGGGTGTATCCTGCCTTGATGCCCGATGACGCCTGAGATAGGCACAGGCTCCCCGTGACCCGAGGTAGTTTGGATAAAGCGGTAGAAAATGAATGAATGAACATTAGGTTTTAGAACTATTTCAATCTATATTTGTAAATTTATGAAAATGTGTGATATTGGACATGTTAAATACTTTGTACTGCATAACAAGATGAAATGTATCTACAAAGGTATAATGCACTCAAATGGTCCACATTTTTCATTGGATCTGAAGAATGAAGAACAGCGAACTCTCATCTCTCTCATCTGTGGCACTACAGATGAGTAAGCAACTATTTTCTTTTCTTGTTCTCTGTTTATGTTTTTTAGTCTTGCTCTCTCTCTCTCTCTCTCTCTCTCTCTCTCTCTCTCGCTGTCCGTCTGTTTGCTTCAGGCCTGTTCAGGGAAGTTCTGTAATGAAATAATAATGTTTGAGTCTTGGCCACAGCCGGGCCCGGGGAAACGAAGGCAGCGCCGTAATTGCATGGTTTAGATTAGCATCTGCAGCTGGAGGTCTACAAGAGGAGGAAAGAGAGACAGAGTGACGGTAGCAGACTGGCTGATGGACTGAAGTAGTGATAAGGAAAGTAAAGAGAAGAGGAATATGTTGTTGAGGCTTCAGTGAAGAGAGTAAACAGACAGCTGAGAAAGACTAGATGTTTGGCAATAAGGCAATACTAGAGGAAATAGGGGAGGGAGGGAGGGGAGAGAGAGAGAGAGAGAGAGAGAGAGAGAGAGAGAGAGAGAGAGAGAACTTCATGATGGGCTCTGGGTATACAGATTTTCTACTCTCTGATGTGGTCGAGCTCTCGGATGGAAATTTATATATACGAGCTGAAAGAAGTAGGGCATGGGAGAGTAAAAAAGTGAGAGTGAAAAAAAGCATGAGACATGAGAGAAAAAAGGAAGAGTAATAGAAACAGAGAGCACAAACTACAACTGCTTCTTATCACTTCCATTTCAACCAAACTGGGCCAGATTTCCCAAAAGTCCTGCACTGCAAATATTACACCAACAAAAGAGAAAGTAATGACAATAATACTCCTCTTTCATCTTATTATGAAACAGGCAAAAGCCTGTAGGTTTTTGTTTCTATTGAAATCTGTGATAAGCTCTTTCCAGAAGATTATTACAGCAAATAAGGGACCAACTCCTGATATTTTGGAAAGGAGTGATCAACATCTGGAGCATCTGTAGACAGACAGACAGACAGACAGACAGACAGACAGACAGACAGACAGAGAGAGACAGAGAGAGATAGAGAGATAGATAGATAGATAGATAGATAGATAGATAGATAGATAGATAGATAGATAGATAGATAGATAGATAGATAGATAGATAGATAGATAGATAGATAGATAGATAGATAGATAGAGTAGCAGGCAAATATATAGATTTATATATAGACAGACAGACAGACAGACAGACAGACAGACAGACAGACAGACAGGCAGACAGACGGTGCAGTAGATAGTGTTGCCTTCTCACACGGTTTAGGTTTTGATCCTAAGTTTGGGATTCTGCCTGGGACAGGCGACGAGATACTGAATATATGAGTATCTGGTATCTGTGTGTCTGTATATGTGCAAACATAATCACACAACTGAGCATCTCAGAGAACAGCATTATGGGCAATTTACAGTAGGAAAGTTTCTCATGTAAATCAAGAACGCTGTTTTAGAGTCTGCATGTTAGGAGGAAAAAAAGCAGTACGAAATTTTAATTATTTTTTTTTAATTATCAAGTTTGTTGGAGTTGGAGTTTTCCATTAGAATATGTAAGCATATGTAAATATATCGGTTGAATTATTGCAGACCTCTCTATTATGTTTGTATGAAAGGAGTGATAGTGCACAACATTATGGTTTCTCATTCTCTCACTCTCATGACACAGATCTAAGATTGGGTCAGCGTGTGTGTGTGTGTATGTGTGTGTGTGTGTCTGCTGACAGCATTTGCTGGTACCAAATTCCACAGTCCAACTATATTTACATTCTACTATATTTAAAAACCATTACCTCCTTCTCCTGCTGAGCCGGTGTCTCTTACAGAGCTGTTGCTTTGGTTTGTTTTAGTGGATCCCTGTTCAAAAATCATAATGATAAAAACACACTCCTCCTGACTCGGTGTGAGCATGCCAAGCTGGCACAATCAGTGGAATACTTTTGATAAGACTCCAAGGCATGCTGTTCATGTTAAAATGCTGTAGTATGGAATAACACGTTAATTATAGAAAAAGACGTCTGACCCAAGGTGCCTGTATGTGTGGAAATACGCTAAATGTGATTTAACCATTTGAGATCCTGGCTGTATAAAGTTTAGTTATGCACCTTATGCAAAACTATGAATAATTTAGTAAATTCAGTGAAGTTAAAATGAATGGTTTGCAGTTTATGAGAGTGAAGTTTTAGAGTCTGGGATTTTAAAATTCTAAGATTTTTGCAAAAAATTGTCTATGTTAACAAAATTGCTAACAGTTTCTTAGGGATAAGTTTGAATTACATACATTAATTCTTTCATTTGCTTTTAAACTAAATAAATTCCTACAGATCTCTATAGTAAACACACACACACACACACACACACACACACACACACACACACACACACACACACACACACACACACACACACACACACACACACACACAGAGTGAGAGTCTTGATAGAGAGAAAAAAACAGAAAGTGGGTTTTGTTAGTATTCAGTAACAACCTCAGGCCTGATTGTCTATGCAAAGTGGAAGCTTTGCTTGGTAACAAGCAAAAGATTTGGCAACAGCTCCAGATTTTATTCAAGCTTTCCCCGATTCTGCTTCCCTCTCTCTTTCTTCCCATCGCTCTATACCACCCTCCTTTTTCCTCATGTGGGGCTCGGTATAGCTGTCATAAGACCCAAGATATAAATGTTTTCATCATGTCTCTTTTTTCCCCCTTTCGACACATACACACTTAAGAAATGATAGACACAAACATCTGAACTTGAGCATAAACACTATTATCCACATTTAAATACTTTCTATATATATCCTTTATGTCTTAGCACCCATTCTGGTCCATACTCAATCATGCCAGTCAGTACATTCTTACCCAGCTAACTCAGAGATCTTGTGCTGGGAAGCATCGTTCATTCATCCAGAAGAGAAAAATCTGCCTGTACATGTGATGGATTCTACTTTAAATACCACACTGTGACTGTGAGAACAAATTTTATTTGAAATATCATTCATATTTTACCGCCATTCAAATGTTGAAGGTCCCATGTATTACTTAACATGCAGAACTCTAAATCCCTAGGCTAAATCCCTAAAAGGACTATAAGATTAAAAAAAAAAGATATAAATGATGTTTAACAAACGTTCATTTTTTCATTGTTCTGCAAAGCCATAACTGTTATTTACAAAATCCTGTCAGATTAGCTGGTTTCCTAATGTAAAATAATTATATGACTTAATAAATCAGCAATCCTGTCAGATTAGCTCTTATTATTAGCTAGCTAATATTATTAGCTAGCTTAGCTGTTTAGATTATATATAAAATATATAAACAGGACTTAATCTCCTCAGAAATCCTGTCAGATTAGCTGTTATTAGCTAGCCAACTACTGTTAGCTACTGTATATATATATACATACATACATATCTCCTCAGAAATATGGGCAGGTTAAATAATTTAAATGGGAAAATGTGAATTCTGCACACCACCATTTCTATATAATGGGAATCAGACAGTCTTGTGCCTGGAGCTATACTTTGACTGTTGTTGCACCAATCTGCATTCCTACATACATTCCCATATTACTGCATATGCTTTCTTGTATAGTTCAGTAACTTTAATCTACTTTTAATATTGACAAATATATTTACAATATACTTGTAAATTTTATCCTTACTATATTTGTAATCTTACTGATTCTATTTTTATGATCCGGACAGTCAATAAAGCATTGCGCTATTGCATTGCACTATATATGGTTGTGAATGTGGCAGACAAAAGGGTAGACATGTAAACTTAAAAAGACTTAACATCTGTCTTGTGTTATGTGCATTTAGACAAACTGGCTCATTTCATTAGCCTGAATGTAAACTGCTCGCACACTGCTCATTACTCAGAGCAGACACACAGTCCCACACAGCATGAGAAATCTAGTTCCCAACACTATTAGACTAAGTGATTGCACACACGACTCACACAAAGAGCTCACAGCTGATCAGAGACACCTGTCATACACCAAAGTGCACACACACACACACACACACACACACTTCCTCCACAGAGTTGGTTAGCAGCAGGATTATCAGGAGCTCATTTCCACAGTATGCGTTAAGCCGCTGCTCCGTTCACTCTCATTCATTCAGTTTTCTTCTTATATACACACATCATTTACTCCCACTATGTCTCACAGCTCAGACACCAAAACACACATTTGGACCAAGAATAAACATACCACCAAAGATGTTTTAACTTTAAAAGCTTTGATCATATGCTCTTGTTCTGAGCTTCTAAAGCGTTGATGCAGGTGGGTGCAACGTCAGCACTGACCAGAAACATGTGTGTAGTCGTAAATCGCCCCTCCTCTACAAGGCCTCTTAGCCAACTGCCAGCCAGCCTCGAGCCTGTCCTCCCAAAATACCCTCACAAAGACACCCATCATAAATAAACAATACTCACCCACTATATTTAACAAGTACTTAAAATAGGGTGAGTAGAGACTGGGCAAAAGAGCCCTAAAGTGACCACACTGATTTATACAAAAGACAAACTTTAAATTTCATGGATTTATTTATTTATTTATTTGTATAAAGTCCTGGTGAAGGTCAGCAGGGCATTGTTTGTGTGAAGAACCTTAGGCTTCCAGGACATGGTGAAGGTCAAGCAGTGGAGCATTTTAATGACTGGATCTGTATTCTGTTCTTTCTGCAGTATAACTTTGCTAAAGCACAAATTCCTTCCTGAAACACTGAATTTCTTTTATGATATGTGTTAATGTCCATTTAAGACATCTTGGTAAAATAAGAAAAGACAATTGACGGGTTGGATTTTGATGGAATTGCTCTCTTTAGCATAAACTCGTTGACATGATGAATATGTCTGAATGTCCAACACACCTGATCCACTTTTCGTCATCATTAAAACATACTGTGTACTTGGAAACCTTAAAGGTGCAAAAGCTGCACTTCTGATGCAAGTAGTTTGGTACATTTAGTGTTGAAGATCTTGTATGAGATACAAACTTGTCTCACTCACAGAACTTTTTTTAGTGCCTCAAAGAAGCTTTTTTTCCAAAAGTTGTGCACTTACCTCATTGTGATCATTCCACACTTCCAGTAAAGAGACAAGTTCTTTTGACTGCTTAAGAAGCACTGTACGGTCCCTTATCCTTGATTTGTTCTGTTGGTCCTCTTGTCCAGGCCTGCATCCTGTCCGGTTCACAACAGATGTGTGGTAAATAAGAAACACAGCGAGCCCCACGAGCACAAGGGGAGCCGTGCGCCATGTGCGCCTCAGCGTCCCGATCACCAGGATCCGGCGCAGCAGCATCCCGATGCCCAGACACATAGGGTACCATGGATGTGATGTGATGTTACAGTCCCTCCTGCATCCTTCCAAATGGTCGCCGATGCTCGAAAGGGTTACACAAACAGCAATTATAAAACAGCATTACACTTTCAGCTCTGCGTTCAAACTTTTTTGGAGACGGAAAAAAAAAAAAGAAAAATCAATGCGAAGTGATGCACAATCAAAAACCTGGCCACATCCTGACGGAGTTCTGGATACACTACAGGATATGCGGGGCAAGCTGGTGGAAAAGGGTTTAAATCGGGTAGAGGAACTCCAGCACCGCCTCCAGCACCGACTGCTCCAAAACTGCGCTCCAAAAACACACGGGCGGAAAAGTTACTGCCTGGAGGAAAAAGTCATCAACAAAATCTCCACATACGACTGTAAAGATTATTCCGCGAGCAGAAAACACGTTTTTGTCCGAAGGCTGTATAGTGAGCGGTGTTGTGAGCTCTTCACCTGGTTTGCGTTACAGAGAGAGAGAGAGAGAGAGAGAGAGAGAGAGAGAGAGAGAGAGAGAGAGAGAGAGAGAGAGAGAGAGAGAGAGAGTAAACAGTTACTTCCTCTCGGGACGAAGCTCCCCTTATACTGCTCTCAGAAAAGAAGGGATCTTTTACAGAAGCAACATGAAGCGGGCAGTGGAAATCGGTTAGGATTTTAAATGTGGAACCAAGGATTTCGAACACGCAGCGCACGCGCGCAAACACACACACACACACACAGTATATACATGCATACACCACTGTGAGATTGCCCCATCAAACACCAACAGCACTGTACACACACACACACACACACACACACACACACACACACACACACACAGTATATACATGCATACACCTCGGTCGGTGAGATTGCCCCACCACACACTAACAGTACTGTACACACACACACACAGTATATATACATACATACACCACTGTGAGATTGCCCCACCACTCACCAACAGTACTTTACACACACACACACACACACACACACACACACACACACACACACACACACACACAGTATATACATGCATACACCACTGTGAGATTGCCCCAACACCCATGAACAGTACTGTACACACACACACACACACAGAATTTTATGGTCCTAGTTGTGGAACATGTATTAACACATCAGCATCCCTCATCAGCTTCTCATTTGTTCCTTCTAGAAGTAAATAAGACAGACCAAAGCTTGTCCTGTCCTTCACACTTTCCTGTGCTGGAAAGCTTACTTAATGTCCCAACGCAACAACACTAGAGTCCTTCCATAAATGTTTCAACATTTCCATACAGGAAACATTTTTATTACTAGTTTTAGATTACTTTTAGGGTTCACCATGCAAGTCCCTGTGCATATTCCTACTAAAGAATCAATAATATACAGTAAACCTGTGATTTACCTTGAAGTCAGAAATACTAGAAAATAATCAATACCTTCTGTGCAAACGGATATGAAAATACTGTGACCGAGATATAATAGTCTACTGATCATATTTACAAGGCACCTGTCAATGAGGCTCTCATTTATTTATTTTGTGAGGATTCTGTGTTAGTGATGAACATTTTGCTCCACCTTTGGCGTTCCAGGAGAAAAACCATGAACTGCATCGCAGCTCAAAAATGGAAGTAAAAGCAAATCATAATACAGATAAAGCATTTCTGTAATCTATTGTCATTTTATTTCATTATACACAGATGCGAAGTTGGATTGAAATCTGGGGAACTTGGAGGCCACGTCAACACCTTGCACTTTTTTTTTAAACTATGTTCCTTGAAGCATTTTTGCAATGTTACAGAGAGCATTATTCTACTGAAAGAAGACTCAAGCTCATATTAATAATTCCTGTAGTCACAAAGGGTGCAAGTCATCTGCACTACTGTTGGAACCGCATTTTCCCAGCAAAACCTTACATCATACTGACTCCACTGGTCTGCCTTTTCCCATAGTGCATCTTGGTGTCATGTCTTACTCAGGTAAATGTCACACATGTAGCAGACTATCCACACCATGTTAAAGATTCATCAGACCATGCCACTTTCTTCCGTAGCTCCATGGTCCAGTTCTGACGTTCACGTGCACATTGTAGGTTTCATCGGTGGTGTCTAGGGTTCAGCATGGACACTCTGAAATTTATTCTACAGTAGCTCTTCTGTGCAATCTGACCAGAAGGCCTCAACTATTCCCCTGCATCTATTAGCCTTGGGTGTCCAGGATGCTGTCTTTTGGCAGTTATTAAGCACTGCGTATGAGGAAACACCCCACAAGACCTGTTTGAAAATACTCCGATCCTTTCTAACAATCACAATTTGACTGAGTCCTCAGATCCTTACAGCTTGTCCATTTTTTCCTGCTTCCAACACATCAACTTGGGGAGCAGACTTCACTTACTGCCTAATATTTCCCACCGCTTGACAGGTGTCATTATAACTAGATTCCCAATGTTATTCACATCACTCGTCGAATGTTGAACTGAACAGTGTGTGGCCAATGTACTGGAAACGTCCAATTTTGTGAGATGTGAACAAGAAAAAAATTTTAATTAATGCATCGAAGAACATCGAAGGCATACTTTATACTTCCATTCATTATAACAAAAAAACAAAACAAAAAATGAAATGGGTTGAGAAGAAAAGTCACACTTTATCACAGGAAATAGCAAAATTATTGATCGTTTTATTTTTTCCCCCCGGTTAGGAAACGTTGAAACACCAGATCAGTGCAGGCCAGACTACACATTTACACACATTCTGTATACATCACATCATACACACAAACACACATACACCAACAATCACTGTGTTATAGTACAACTGGCAGCACCTGGCTGAAAGGCCTAGCCAAAAAAATATGTTGTTGCTTATCTGCAAGGATTCCTGTTTTATTTATTTGTGCGCTCAAATCATGTAGCTGAATGAAATCCTGACTAATATTTAAAGAAATTCACCGTCACAGACAAGCACAAATTTCTTAAAAATGTGTCCCATCATGTATCATGGGGGATATGAGGTTTTATCCCCAAGTGAAGCACAATTCAATATACCAACTGCAGAGTATCCCATATTTCTGGTAATGAAGTACTGCAGTCCAGGGCAGTTAGTGTTTTTCTTGCTCCTAACAGACCTGCATTCACTAACCAGCTCATTACTGATCCCTGCATGAGTTTAAATGTGCATTTTAGAGCAGAAAAAACAAAACAAAACACTAAATCAGCAGTGCAGGGGGAACCCCAGGACCTGGATCAAGAACCCTGGAGTACTGAATACACAAACACTTCAAAGAACACCAGTATCGTCAGGCTCTTCTTGTTCAGAGACACTGTGGGTTTTTTTTTTGTTAAATTTCCGAGGTCCATGGTTTCTCAACACGTTTCCGGACTACGTTTCTGAGTTCGTCTTGTCCCTGTGAATATGGATCAACAGGAGTGAGATGCACTAATTTGTGCTGAAGGTCATGAACCCTACCATCACGCATGGCAGGCTGAGGAATGTCTGAGAGTTGTGTGCATATTAACAACCCTTCCCTGCCAATCAGGACCTTAATCGAAGATTAAAAATAACTAAAAGGTCGTGTCTCATCTTACATTTACAAAGACACCGTCCTCGAAAGCTCATTCACATTTCACAAAGTGGAGATCACATTGAAGACTTTCTCTCGCAGTTTTTTTTTTGTTTTTTTTTTAACGAGGGAAACGGGGGCAGAACCAGGCAGTGAGATTGGAACGAGAGTTCTGGGTAGAAGATTCTGGAGTCAGCTCGGGGGGTGATGGATGTCTATTTATGTCTGCTTCCTCTCCTCTTCATGGCTGCTGTACACTGTGGGCAATACCACTTTCCTTTAGGTGCCTCGGTCAAACCCACACAGCCGTAGTGGAACCACTCAATAGGACACTGCAGACAACAAATTGTTAAAATTAACACACTGTTCAATTCCTAGGATTCTACGAATCATTAGGAAGAAAAATTAACCATTATTTATACTAGTAAAGTAGTGATTAGTGGAATCTGTACTACCAAGTACTCTTAGCGAAGCTAACTATTGCTAAGCTTTAACAGAGCCACATGCGTTTGGCTAATTTGAAAGCTAAAATTCCACAACGGCTCATAGTTCATGAGTTATGGCTTTCTAAATCAAGAGCTACGTGATAACCATCTAGATCAATAGTCACCCTCAATCATTATCTAGCTGTATTGTCTAGGACTGGTCCATAATGTTAGAACAAACCACCTGAATAATGTTTAAGTTTGGGAAAGAAAATAAAGAATAAACATGGGTTCCATGTGAACATACTACATGTCGTCCCACAGCTTTATTTTACTATGAATAAAGCAATCATTTCGCTCTGTGTTGTAAAAAATAAAGTCTTCTATAAAGTATTCAGTGACCAGGCTGTTTACTGAGGACATGTGGCTGAAGGAAGTGTACTTACATCCTGATTATCACAGCCAACCATCTCACCATAAGACACCTGCAAATAGAGCGAGACATATTATGCATTTCTGCATAGGCAAAGATAAAAGCCATGGTATAAGATGTTTTGGTGTGCATACAATAGGTTAAAAAAAGAAGTAATAATATCTTGTTAACAAATAATGTTTTGTTGCACATCATATTACAAAGACACTGGGAGTTTACACAGAATAGATCATTTACCAAACTGCATTCAAGGCTCAGTGGTTAGGATACATTTTAGGCATCGCATTCACTTCACATGCATGTTGATTAAAACAAGCAACTAAGAAATAACACTGAGTAAGTGGGTGGAATTTTGGAAAGTAGCCAGTTAGCGACACTGGAATTTCCACTGACCCAAAACAAGTGAAAACAACATAAATTATTATGTTTTAAACACAAATTAACAAAATTATTATGAACATTCGATATATGATAACATAACTTCATATGCTTTTCTAGACGTAATCAGAGTGCAGAGAAAATGCTTTAGGTTTTTTTTTGGTTGAAGCTCTAACGCTAACTCCACTGTGTGTATTGATTTCCACATTAGGTTATTAGAAAGCTCCACTGGGTTAAAGACAGGATGTGGCAGGAGTGTCGCTACTATATAACTGTTAAAGGTGGGGTGCATGATGTTTGAAAGCCAATGTTGACATTTGAAATCACCAAAACAAACACACCCCTAACCCAAATGGGTGTCACCCTTGTTTTGATAGCTCCACCCCACACATACATACGTAACCCAGGTAACTATTATGGGCAGAACCTGCTGGGGCAGCTGGCCGTGGGTATATTTTTATCAATAATTGACTCATTGGTTAGGTTTTGAGCGATTTTCTTTTGAAAAGCAGCTCTGAGCTCTTTCTGCACATCGGCTCTTTCTAGAGTAGCAAATATTTTACAGGAACTTCTAGAGCAGATACTCCATATTCTAAAGATGTTAACCAACTGTTTGAAAACTAATAAAAATAAATTAATTAATTAAAAAACAAAATCACTACTGGAACTCCAGTGTGGTATAAAAGAAATAAAACACTTTATACCACACCGGTATCATATAAACTACTGGGAGTTTAATGTACCTGATATCACAACCCACTGCCTTTTATTCTTGTCCTTAATCACAACTATTTGTACAAAGGAAAGCTAAATGTTTGTGGAATGTATTAACTGCTCACTCCTGTTACTACATCAGGACAGATGTTCTTAAAAGGTACAATCTGAGCTTTTGGCACATTTGCTCTAGCTTGCTGTGTCGAACACAAAGGGCTTTCTGATTTACAGAATTTCACCGTTAATGTTAAAGAAAAAAGAAGAAGAAAGTATTAAAACTCTTGGATTTAGCTCACATATCCTAAAGGGCTTTATGGTGAAAGCAATACATTTAACATAGTCTCTGCAACTATTGAACACATCTGTAATGAACTGGACTAATTTATTCAATGTGACCATAAAAATAAAGGGAAATATTTGGGTACCTGGTTGCAAATGCAGTAGCGGGGCTCGTTGGGGTCGTAAGTCCAGTCCACTTGTCCGCTGCTGTCGCTCTCTGGTAGCGCGGCTGTCTGCTGGGCCAGCTCGTGAGCCAGAGCCGAGGAGGAGGAACAGGATGACAGGGAAGAAGAGGATGAAGATGATGAGGACTGGTGGTTGGAAGACTTGTTGTTGTTTCTGGAGACACACGTGTCAGAGAATACACAATTAATATATGCAGTACCCAAATCAGTCAATCTGATACCAGGCTTTCAGGGTAAAAGAAATCTCAAAATCGTGAATGTTAATTTACAAAAACATTTACAATGTCCTCAATCAAAAGATTTTTTTTTTACCATTGCTATACATGTCTGTGTAAAGCATCTTAAATAACCACAAGTTTATTGACTTGAAAAAGCTTTTAAATAGTTGTAGCAAAGTAAAGTTGTCATTTACATTATATATTGTCTTCAGGAGACAATCAGAAATTCTTCGTATTTAAACGCAAATCTCACATTTACACACACACACACACACACACACACACGTTTCATCAATGGGATCAAGGTTTAAGTGTGTGCAAGACTCTTACTTGCTCTTGCGTCCTGTGCGGGAGTCTGAACTGTTGCTGGTGGTGAGGTTCTGTGTGAGAGTGGAGGCCAGAGTCGAGGACATGTAGCCAGATGTCTCTCTGTTCGAAGCAAAGTCCCGAGGCAGGATATCATTTTTAATGGCCTCATAGGAAGCCTTCATACTTGACGTCCTTCTGCCCTCCTTCATCTGCAACACGAGACCACAGGGTCCCTAAATAAATACAGTATCTACAATTCTGTATAACTTAATGCAATGCACTATTTTCTAACAGAACCTTTTCATATTTAGCCAAAGAAAACAAGGGTCTGTTAAAAGCAGCATCATGTTAAAAAGGTTTTGTTTGTGTTAAATAAAAAATGTGAAGAGAAGAAAAACAGACAGGTTTATATTTGCACTCATTGAGCTAAACTAAAGAACTTAAAGGTTGCAGAATAAGTTTTGTCACCGAGTTATTTTTATTTATTATACGTGTACTGAAACAACACAGATGTTGCAGATGTTGAGAAGGAAGGAATTAAATGTGAGGAGGAGGAGAAAGGAGTGAGGGAGTTGTGGGGTTTTGTTTGTACCTGTGCTGTGGCCTGCACTGCCTGAGCTGCAGCCATACTGATGGCTCCTGCTGGACCCAATGGCAGAGAGCTCAGGTTGTAGGAGGAAAGAGACTGGGAGGAGTTCACACTGTACACGCTGTTGGTTGAGGAGGACGTGCTGTTCGCTCTGCAACCTGTCACACACACACACACACAAACGTTAGCAAAGTGCCTGAAGCAGTCAATCAATGTTTATAGAGAACAATCTGTGCAGAGACTTGGCTCACCAGCCAGCACTGATTGTTTGTGTGTGTGTGTGTGTGTGTGTGTGTGCTTGCATCTTTACCCGGGGTGTTCTCTTTAGAGGCATCTGATGTCAACGTTGAGAGCAGAGCTTCGGATTTAAACTTCTTCTCTGGCACATGCTCAGTAGTGTGGTGAGTTGGCGTGCTGTACTTCCTCTCTTATAAGTAAACGCGTGCACAGACACACACACACACACATTAGGAAAACCCCCCACAATGGAGTATAAAGTATGAGAGCATGTCTGGTGGAGAGAGTAGTAGTGCGTCTTACTTTCTCCAGTGGCATGCGAGTGAACATGATGGTTATTGACAGGTTGAGATGGACTGTCCATTTCCAATGATCCTGCAGCAAGGAAGAAAAAAAAATGGTTCAACGAGTTATAAACATGCAAATGCAAACACCAACCAATCTAGACAAAAGCAGCAGAGTAGAATTTGTAAAGCCATTTGTTGCCTGCGAGACAAATTGCATTTGTGGTGTAAATACTGATAAGCATTCCCCTCCCTCCAAAACATCTAAAACCCCTTCATGAAGTAATGCTTAGCTAGAGCTTAGCACTAAGCAATAAGGAGCAACCAGTCCCATGTTCTGGTTGCCTGGAAACCTAACTGACTAGGCTGAAAAGTCGTAGCTAATGTAGTGTAATAACGTGTTGAGTGCATTGATATAGACTAAGGGGAAAACAAATGAGTTCATATTCGTTATCCTTTTCTAACAAGGTTTCCAACAAGGCTTAATGAAGCATTGTGTTGTGCTGTGGTAATTCTGTCCTCACTTTAATGATACTATTCAAGTGTGTCTAGCATGGTATTTTTTCTCTCATTATGTTTAACTGCGACGTGACTGCATGCAGTTTAGTCAGCATTTCCACATATTGCATATTCTTGAAATGATCATTACATAACTTGCCTAGTAAAAAAATTAAATCATTCTACCACACTGAAGATTGGGGTAAATTAAGGGTAAAGGGCCTTGTGGTGGCAGCTTGTTGGATGTGGGTTTTGAACTCACAACCTTCTGATCAGGAGTCCAAAACCTTACCCACTAGACTACGATATCCTGACCACATACCTAGGGTGTGAATAATCTCAAACAACACACTGCAAATGTGAAAGCATTCTATGGAAGCTAACTAAATAACATCTGGCTGTTTCTTACGTCTCTCCAGGATTTCTGTAATGCCAGCGTTGTCTGCTTCCAGCTCCATTTTGAACTTTGCAAGTTCCTGATCCAACTTCCTTAAGTGTCGATCCACCTAACCACCACAAAAAACAACAATACCTCTTAATTAAGAGCAAAACTTTTACAGGTTTAATAACATTGTGTTTTTTTGGCTCTAACTGCAGTAAAAAAATTCATCTGTACATGAAATCCAAGAACTTCTTAAGCACCAGTTTATTCACAAAGAGTGACTGCCACCTAGTGGTGAATCAGGTAAAATGCAACACTTTTACTCACCAGATCATAGATTTGATTGGCTAATTGGACTTTTTCATCAGCATCTTCCAACGCTTTATAATAGTCCTAGAAGAAAACAAAACATTTGAGTCATTCCAGTCATCACTCTCAATAGGTGCTTTTAACGTTACCTACCAAATTATGTGCATAGAAAAGCATTTGGCCAAATATAAATAAATAAAGAGTTCACGGCAGTTTAAAAACAGAACAAAAACTGAACGCAAGGTAGGCTGACAAATTAGTCCTCGGAATGGTAAATAAAGCCGTCTGCTTTGGGATTATAGCTCTATTTCTAGCAGATGTTCTATTGGTGCTCAGTAAAAATTGCTTTTTTTGTCCTCTACCTTCTTAATAACCTCCATCTGCTCCTCCCTCCATTCAGGTTTGTTCTTCTTAGCATTGGCAAAGAACTCATTAACTCTCTGCTCCAGCTGGTCCATAGCATCTGAAAAGCACAAGTGTTTATGATGAGCCTGGCCATCTCAATCTACTGACCAGATACCGAGTCAGGTTTTTAACTCAAATGGTGTACATTTAGATGGTAGACTTTGACATTTCTGTATATTATTATTTTACCCAATAAAGATTCTTGCTTAGGTGCTTCTTAACAGTTGTTTTCCAGAGGACACAACAGCACAGAAATGTTTTTATGTAACCCTAAAACATGTTATAGTGCTACCTCTTTGAGCATTTTCCAAACTATATCAAATGATTATCCCACGCACTGAATCGCATTAGTGACCATAAGAAACCAGGACAATAAGCAAGTTTAGGCTAATCAGTACTCAGGACTGCCACGCTGGCTGAATTTTTTTCTCCTTCCCTCACAGAAACACAATAAATACAAACAGCTTAAATGATTTATGGAAACTACTCACAATACACTAATTGAAATGTCTTTCCAAAAAAATTGCCCTTTTTTTAATACCATGGTTGATTAAGGTTGTTTAATACAATGATATTTTTAGTTTCCATACTGTGAAAATATCACTACTATTACAGACCAAAATCATTACCGTTAATAGCTCTGCTTTGAGATGGGCCTCATCTCACAGGGGTGAGTGCATGATATTAGACTTGATTGGTAAGACAGTAATAAGACGCATTTTTTAATACTCATTTGAATCGTTGCCATGAAAACACTCAGCATGCGCCTACTAATTATCTCCTTTAGAGACTCCACGTTACGAACGGATTGTCAAACATACGGGCAACAAAGATCTAATCCAGCTCAAATAAAGTCAGACGCTGTGATTTAAATTAAAATTGTCTTGCCAAAATGTAATTTGAAATTTGGGATGTGTGCGTGTTATACTGAGGAACTCAGCGCCACCTTCATTGAGTGTTTTATCCTGGTCAGGATCACATTGGACCTGGAACACACTCAGGACCAGCCACCAACTCACCTCTATACACACACATTCACTATCTGAGGTAATTTCGTATTTTGGAAAGTCGATCTAACGCAGACCGGAGGAAACCCACACAGACACAGGAAGAGCATGAATTATTTATACACAGGCTAAATACATAAGTATTCTGTCTATGTGTGTGTGTCTGTGTATATATATATATATATACACACACACACACACATACACACAATATATATATAAATAATATATTTATATACTCACGTGTGTATATATTATTATATATATATACATACACACACACACACACTATATATGCGTGTATATATAATTATATATATATATATAATTTATATATATAATGCGTGTGTTTATGTGTTTGTGTGTGTATATATATATATATTTATTTAAGTTTAATTCACTGTTTCAGCCAGAAAGCAAGAGTTGTTTTGTTGTTGTTTTTGTTTGTTTGTTCCACTTATCACTGGTCAAAGTGTATACACAAAGATCGGAGCATCTCAAACTGATGTAACATCCTTAGTTTTAAAACGATGCCCAATTCGACTTCCACGTGACTTTTAGTGCTGTTAAGATCACATCTCATCCCAAAAGGCAGTAAACAGAACAGAAGTGTAATAAACATGTATAATGTGGTAATGTATCTGAGTGTAGCGGGAAGTTTCAGCCCACTCGGTCTTACTCTGTACTTGCAGGTCCATCTCCCTCATTTCCGTAAACCTGTCGCGGAGGTCCATGGGTAGCTGCTCGATCACTGCCAGAGAGAAGAGAAAGCTAAATGACGGAGTAGCCTAGCATGCTAACAGCTGCGCTCCATTATCACCAAAACAACAGCCGGGGAATCAAATAAACCCCCTCAAGCAGCCACGAAATAACAAAACCACGTATATACTTACTCTCGAGGTAGTCCTCCAAGTACAGCATTTTGGCAAATACGTGTTTTTTAAGATTTTGCAAAAAGCGTTGTAATCGTCAATATGGCGCCGACGGTCGCTGAACGCTGAAGAGAAAAAACGGCAACTGTAAAAGGGGAGGGACGCTACGACGACGACGTGGACACCCATTGGCTGTTCATAGCAGGTGCGGAAATGACGCATCTACGTAAGGCCCATGGAACTTGTAGTTCTTTACTGCGCACCGTCCTTGCTGTACTACATATGTTCAAAATGTAAACAACTGAAATATATGTTATATTTTATAATACATTCCACGTAATAAAGTTTTCAGTTTAATTCGCAGAATACACTATAACGGCACATCCATTGGACACACTTTGCACTTTATTTAATAGTATTTTCTTATTCATTTTATTTACGTCATAATATTGTATTCATTGTCATTGTAATCTTCTGCCATATATCCATCCATATCTTGTCTAATTTATTATTATTATTATTATTATTATTATTATTATTATTATTATTATTATTATTATTATTATTATTATTATTTTACCTTGTACAGCCTCCAACCTTAATCTATTGCATATTGCATGTCATTATTCTATAAGGTCCTAAATGCAATTTCCTATAATAATCTGTTTTTGTATTTGAACTATTTTATTGATTTTTTCTATTATATTTTAAATACTGGTTTGAATCTTTAATTTTAGTATTTCAATTTATTTTATACATGAGATTTCCCTACACGTTCTACTGAGTATGACAGTGTATGTGACAAATACATTTTTCATGGGTTTTTAAATTTTTATTTTTAAAAACGAATATCTAATAGTTATTAATGTTTTCCTCAAATATGCTCATCTAAATGCCAACAGAAATAAAAGTAATAAACTCTAATAAAAATATTACAAAACTTAAGTAGTTATTGTTTAATCACCCTTGTTCTCATACTTTCAAAAATAATTTAAACATGCTTGCTTATTATTTAATATTTTATGTCAATATTTATTTTCTTGTCCTTACATTTTATTAAAATAATGTACACTTTGACTAAGTATTATGATTTAAAAATAAACATAAAATTAAATAAAAGTGAATTATATAATTAAATGAAATTAATCTGGAAAAATATTCCTAGTTAAACATGAAGTGTGAATATACTAGAATAGTCAAACATTGAAAGAGAAAAAGAGAATAAAACAGATATACGTCAATAATCAGAAAATACGGCCACTAAACCAGTATATATTCTTGCTGACAAATGTGTATCTTTATATATAATGAATCTCTTTATACTTAATTGAGGATGTGGCTGGTTACTGGTTATGGTGTTGGAACATTTAGCAGAAGGTCAGGAGCATGAATACCAGGTCCACCAAGCATCCACTGTTGGGCACTTGAGAAGGGCCTTTAACCCTCAGTTATAGTAAAAAAAAGAAAAGAAATAAAGTTGTAAGATGCTCTGGATAAGGCTGTCTGAAAAATGCAGTAAATGTTAAAATTGTGTAAAGAAAGCTATCTACATTTTCTATAGGTTTATGTGGGAACATATACTTGAGTAATAAGGTAGCCATGATAACTGCTCGTGGTAGCTTTATTTATAGTAAACGTATGTTAAGGTTGTAATACTTGAACAGCTGTATTGATCTGAAACAGAATCTTTATAAGAATCTGAACTTTATTGACACCGGCTTGCAATTGTGTTTTGGATTGATATAATATCCGATTTATGATGTCTGTGATGTTAACCAACACAACACATACAACAAATGGACACAAGCATCTGATTTTCCAGCCAGCTTGGCAGCAGAATTCTGCAAACCACAAATATTCTGTCAATAAGAAGACATAGTATCATATTAGTATCAGGTTCTCAGATTTCCACAGTGCTGATATCATTAACATATTCAAAATGGAAAGAATGGGGGTCAAAATACTTGTAACCCAATAAAGGGCATTTAATACCAGATATATTTAAGGAATATTAGCCTCAAGAGGGCAGCCATGTCTGAAAATTCACATAAAATCAAAGAACTAGCTTCATAAGGCATGAGAAAATTATTCATGGGGAAAGAAGCTAATGTTCCTAAGGTGTCATATTCCATGAATCGTCATGATTATTCCCAATCAGAACCTACTACATTAAGAAGGAACACTTTCTGAAGACATTTGTACTACAGTACAATACAACACATTAGAATACAATATATTTTACTATACATTATAACTTTATCAGAATAGAAAACAACACAATTTCCAATACAGGCAAATACGGAAGTGATAATGAAAAGTCAGAGAATAGACACAAGTGAAATGATTACTGACAGAATATCTCACATCTATTACTTGCAAATAGAGCCAAGAAGAGAGTAAAATACAAAGAAGTGATCAGGTTTGGTCATTTGGAACAATGGTGATCAGTGATTAGACAGTATGCATAGTGGTGATTAGTGAATAGTGATTAGTCATTGGGAAAAATGGTGATCGGTGATTGGGCATTAAGAATAATGATGATTGGTGTTTGGCCATGGGGAACAATGGTGATCAGTGATTAGACATTAAGAATGATGGTGATTAATGTTTGGTCATTGATAAAATTTGGTGATCAGTGATTGGACATTAAGAATAATGATGATTGGTGATTGGTCATTGGGAACAATGGTGATCAGTGATTGAGCATTAAGTATAATCGTGATTGCTGATTAGTGATTGGTCATTAGGAACAATGGTATACAGTGATTAGACATTAAGAATAATGGTGACTGGCGAATAGTGATTGGTCATTAAGAACAATGGTGAACAGTAATTGGACATTAAGTATAATGGTGAACAATGATTGGTGGTTGGGAACAATGATTATCAATGAACAGTAATTGGTGTGATTAAATGGCTAGCGACTGGTTGCTGAGAACAATGGTGAATAGTGGTTGGGTATAGTTGGGAATAATAATCATCAGTGATTGCTGAGAATAATAATGAACACAATAATTAAACGTTGGTCATTGGTTATTGGGATATATATGCATGCGCTTGCTAATACAGTATATATCCTGGTACCTAGGAGCCTAGTGACAGAGATCACTAAAGGTCAAATCACTCACTAAATCACTATATTAGTTTTAATTTACCAAGAAGTACCATGGTAAAACCATTGTAGTATCATAATCACCAGGAAGTACCACAGATAAAACCACAGTAGTTTCATATTTATCAAGAAGTACCATACATAAACTATAGTAGTGACAGTGTTACCTAGAAGTACCACAGTAAAGCCATGGAAGTGTCATAGTTACCATGAAGTACCACAGCACAACAACAGTAGTGACATTTTTACCAAGAAGTACCACATTTAAGCCATAACAGTGACATAGTTACCAAGAAGTACCACAGTACAACAGTTATGTCCTATTTACCAGGATGTACCACAGTACAACAACAGTTATGACATATTTACCAAGACGTACCACAGTACAACAACAGCTATGACATATTTAAAGGTGAAAGCTAGTGAGCGGAGGGTAGTACCTTCTTGCACTCAACATGGATTTCAAGTTCATGTCACAGCTTCTGGTTATACAAATTTTGAGATACATATATACAATGTGTAAAGCATGACAACCCAGTCAGGTTTTACACATTGGCAGTGAATCGAGTGATTTGACCTTTAGTGATCTCTGTCACTAGGCTCCTAGGTACTAGGATATATACTAGCAAGTGCATGCGTATATTTATCCCAATAAAACCAATGACCAACGTTTAATTGTTATGTTCATTATTATTGAGTGAGTGAGTGAGAGAGAGAGAGAGTGTGTGTGTGTGTGTGTGTGTGTGTGTGAGAGAGGGAGAGAGAGAGAGAGAGAGAGAGAGAGAGAGAGAGAGAGAGAGAGAGAGAGAGAGAGAAGACTGGTGAGGGAATGATTGTTTATAGCTGTCATAACACAAGTTAATGTCTTCAAAGTTCCAATGGACTAAATCAAACTTAATTTAGAAACATTGTAGTCATTGGTAAATTGCTGAGTGGTAGGTTGTGTGTGTGTGTGGGGGGGGGGGGATTCACTGATACAGCATCCATTATTTTCCTATAACAGCACAGCCTATTTTTTTTTTTTTTTACAGAAAGACATTTTTTTCTCAGAATGGCTATTTTTTTTTGCTTGTTCCTTAAATGGTGTGACTGTCTGTGACAACCCTTTTTTCTGTTTTGAGTGCTTATGAATATATGCATTTATTTAACAGCATGGAAATATTTCTATTTAATTGTATTTTTAATCTTGATTTGGATAAGGAGGCAGTTTAACAGTCACGCTGATCGCTCGTTTTAAACACATGTAACACCTTGCTAGCTACATGTGATTTCTTCACACATTGAATGTCACACTTTGATCATATTCATATTGAACACAAGTCTAATAGACTCTGATAGTTTGGAATAAGATAGTGTCTCTCAGACTTTCAGAGCAGAATTTAAAATACTAAAAGTTTTCTCAGGCTTTATATAATATAATAACTGATTACAAGCTTGATACTTACTTTGGGAGATGTATCCTGAGAGAAATACTGTACAGAAAATTATTAATTCACAATTTGACTTAAAATGTTTGTAGATACCTGACCTTCACACTCATATGTGATTCTTCTCAAACTGTGGCCAACAATTGTATAGAATGTATTTGTGTGTTGTAGCATTACAACTACCCTTGTGCACAAAGCAAGCTCCATGTATGCAGGCTTGACAAAGTTTGGAGTAGAAGAACTCAAATGAACTGCATAGAACCCTGACCTCAATCCCATTGGTCACCTTTAAAATGAACTGGAATGCAGAGTGCAAAATTAAAAAGCACTACAACTGCTGAAAGCTACCACCAGCTAATAAAGCATCTTTTGATGAGCCTGAATCCCTTTATTCATTCATTCAATTCATTCATTTTCTACCGCTTATCCGAAACTTCTCGGGTCACGGGGAGCCTGTGCCTATCTCAGGCGTCATCGAGCATCAAAGCAGGATACACCCTGGACTCAGTTGAATCCCTTCAGTGTATAGAAAAACCAAAAGGGTTGGATATGCTGTTCCAAAACATTTAGAATGATATGTTCAACAAGTGCATATGCTTGTAATGGCCAGGTGTTTACATACCTTCTGACAAACGGTGTGTGATTTTGTGGATCTTTATCTGTGTATTTGTTCATATATATTCCCAGACAGCATATACTCTGTACAGTAGTAAACTATTTTCTGTAGTAGTAAGTAATCGGTTATTTTATGGTCATTTCCATGTTTCATCATCGTTCTAAATGTGCACCCAAATATATGGTGTAAGGCGCGTTAAGACTTGGCTTCAGACAAAACACTTGAATATTATACGGGTTAAAAGCAGTCTCCAATGACATTTATCCCACTATTGTACCATGTTTTGTTTCTGATCATTCGTTGGAGACTTGCAGTCCTGCACCATTTGTCACTGTCAGCTGTCAGCTCTGTGGTTAGATTGTATTCCAGTTCATTTTGGATCAAAATATCTGCATCTGTTGTCACCTACATGTACTATTATGTCTATGGAGCCACTCAGTCAACTGTCTACAATGCAGAGGATTAAAACCTGGACAGTGTTAATGGGAAGTTATTTAAACCAGTGCCTTCTGTCTGAGACTTATACATAGTGTATCTCTATTAAAAGTCATGTAGCAAATGTATTATATTGTAATTTTGTTCTGTCTGGTAACTGTCTGGTATTTGACATGGTCTTGTTTCCTCTTATAAAAGTTTACTGTTTACTGAAATATTTCATAGTAAAGATGACAGTAAGAAGGTTTTACTTCTTGGTAAATGTGACAAGATTGGCTTTTCTGTGTCACTTTATGATAACTATGTCACTACTGTTGTTGTACTGTGGTACTTCTTGGTAAATATGTCATTACTGTTGTTGTTCTGTGGTACTTCTTGGTAAATATGTCATTACTGTTGTTGTACTGTGGTACTTCTTGGTAAATATGTCATTACTGTTGTTGTACTGTGGTACTTCCTGGTAAATATGTCATTACTGTTGTTGTACTGTGGTACTTCTTGGTAAATATGTCATTACTGTTGTTGTACTGTGGTACTTCCTGGTAAATATGTCATTACTGTTGTTGTACTGTGGTACTTCTTGGTAAATATGTCATTACTGTTGTTGTACTGTGGTACTTCTTGGTAAATATGTCATTACTGTTGTTGTACTGTGGTACTTCTTGGTAAATATGTCATTACTGTTGTTGTACTGTGGTACTTCTTGGTAAATATGTCATTACTGTTGTTGTACTGTGGTACTTCTTGGTAAATATGTCATTACTGTTGTTGTACTGTGGTACTTCTTGGTAAATATGTCATTACTGTTGTTGCACTGTGGTACTTCCTGGTAAATATGTCATTACTGTTGTTGTTCTGTGGTACTTCCTGGTAAAAATGTAATTACTGTTGTTGTACTGTGGTACTTCCTGGTAAATATGTCATTACTGTTGTTGTACTGTGGTACATTTTAGTAAATATCTCTCTCTCTCCCACTCCCCCCTCCCATTCTTTCTCCCACTCACTCATGCTCTCTCTCTCCCTCTCTCCCTCCCACTCTCTCTCCCACTCTCTCGCTTTCTCTCTCACCCCCCTCTCTCTCCCTCTCTCACCCCCTCTCTCCCACTCTCTCTCCCACTCTCTCGCTTTCTCTCTCTCTCTCACCCCCTCTCTCACTCACTCACTCTCTCTCTCAAAACAAAACCAAAACCAGAAATACTCACCTGTGACTGTAATAAACAAATGAAATTCCTTCAATACATGCTAAATAAATTCCTCCTAACAAATCCATCACCACATAAGTGGTTATAGGTACTAATTTGTAATGCATATTATTTTATCTGGATATTTTTTGCCTTAGATTATGTAGAGTTTAGGTGCATTAGCTGTTAATATAGAAGCAATAATGTATTATCATTTTTCAGCATTCAACTATGCTGTGGTACAAAATCTATTTCTTTCAAACCTTATAAAATAAAAATGTTACTATAGTACTGTACACATAGATCATGACATGATTTGTTGACTTCTAGCAACTTTTTGTAGTTTCCTATAGCTACATTTCCTTGTTTTTCAATTTCTGTGATCAGTTCTTTGTTATAATTCTAATCGATGCAATCAAAATGCTAATCAAAACAATTCAGTTGTATATGTCTGTGATGGACATACAGTATACCTCGTGCTTAGTGTTGCATCTGCACATCTGGAATTATGCGACTGAGTGGCCTGTGCTCGTGCACTCTTTTCTTTTTTTTTGCACAAAACATGACGACATGCGGGTAATTTCTGTGCAATCAATGAATGTTCTGTTTCTGCTTATGCACATGTTAAAGCTAATGAAGACGCATTCAGATCGCCTTTAGGACCCGGAGGCTGACACTAGATGGGGGTGGGAGGGAGGGAGAGAGAGAGAGAGAGAGAGAGAGAGAGAGAGAGAGAGAGAGAGAGAGAGAGAGAGAACAGAAAGAGAGAGAGAGAGAGAGTTTCTCCTAAACTTCCCACACGCATAAGTTGAACTGACAGAGCCTGTCCCATACTGAACACAGCGCGTGCAACTCACTTTCGGATCTTATTATACCTCAGCTCTACTTATACACCAGACGTATATTACCAGTAAATAAGGCATTTAAATGAAAGAGGATTATTACCGCCGGTGTATCATTGCAGTTCTATTCAAATGGATTTGGGATTGTTTTTCGCCATGAGAACCCATTCACGCGCACATCGGCCCTCCTGACGCACGAGGAAACAACAAACCACCTGTTTTGGGGGGAAAAGAAAACTTCCCACGGATATAACGCACAGTGCTCGAGCGCGCTGTGAGTGTCAACACATCACGTTCGGATCTCTACTTTTAACCTTAATCGGTGTCTGAGAAGCCATGTGACAGACCAAGGAGTTTTTATTTTATCCATGCACTGTTTCAACTTATTAAATATACATATATAATTTTTTTTGTTATTGCTATTTTTAAAATCTGCCAGCGGATCGCGCGCGTGCACGGTGAACAGCGTCAGAGCGGTAGAATGAGGAATGACGCGCGTGCACGATGGCCCGAGAGGACTCGGTGAAGTGCCTGCGCTGTCTGCTGTACGCTATCAACTTACTGTTCTGGGTAAGCGCAACGTCCCAGACTGAACACTACTGCACTAAATAATGGGTTCAGTTCTTGCAGTTTGTGCCAAAAAGTCCGGGGACGGCAGCAGGTGGTCGAGGGGCCGCTCGCGTTACACCGATTGTGGGACGCCTAAAGGTGCAAAAATGCTTAATTTTCACTGCGCGTGAGCGGCACATCCTCACCTGCGTACCTTATGTACCAGTCTGGAGGATTAAAAGCAGAATCTATTAGTAAGACATCCCTGTTTTTTTATTTATTTTTATTTTTTATTTTTTTAAATAGAAATGTAAAGCAAGTACATTCGATTTAGAGATATTTTAGAGATCTAAACCACAGCAACATGAAACAAACTGCTAAGCTAAGTTTGTATTTAACACTGTTGACATGATGTCAGAAATAAACCCTATACGTTCAAAAATGTTTTTTTTTTAAATCTAGGAAATCCATAAAACAGACCTTTTTGGAGGTTTAAGAGGTTTTTGTACTCAAATTGGAAAACTGTTGAAAACATAAACATGTGTGATTTGTGTGGGGACGCAGTGCTATAGGTTTATGATGCTATACTACCGCCGCTCTTTACATAGTTATTGCACCACACAGACATGCGTAACTGACAGGCCAACCTTTTCATAAAGGACATTTTCATTAACCTACATATGATTCATATGACATATGATAACCTACATATGTTTATGACACTAATATTATTTAGTTGCATTCATACAAGATCCAATTTCTCATTAATCTCTTAACATAGTGCTTCTCAAACTGGTCTGCAAAACCAGATGTCTGTGATGTTTATTGTACAGTCATGGACATCACAACAACCATTCAATTTTTTGTTGAATTAGTCGTCAAATACAAATCCTTATGCTAATGAAAATAGGTCCAGGTCAAGGATTAGTGGTAGCTCATTGGTTAAGGTGTTTGTCTATCTACTGAATGGAAGGTTGTGAGTTTGAATCCTTGGACTAGCAAGCTGCCACTGCTTGGTCCTTGATCAAGGCCGTTAACCATCAGTTGTATAAATGATATAAATGTAAGCTGCGCCCTATAAGTGTCTGCCAAATGCTGCAAATTAAAGGATTAAAATAAACCACTATAATAGAAAAGTAACAGCATTGCCAGGTCTAGGAATAAAACTCCAGCCAACATACATCTCAAACCAATAATTCCCAAAAAAACACATGCGTGGCAAAACAAAGACACATTTTCTTTATTGCATCGGAACTAAGTTCACTATTGTGACCATGTATTTCACATTTTTCTACTGCAATACTGCTTTTTATTGTTATTTGATATGGCTATTATCCTAAACTGGTTTGTTTAACTCATAGTGCCTGGGTTGGTTTCCTTGTGTGGCAAAACTGGCATCATTAGCGACTAGACCACTTGGGAATACACATTTAAAGACTGAAGCTAAAATTTAAATAACCGGATTAGGTTGATAAAATGCATTTTATTTTATAAGTATGTTTTGTTTGATTTAAATGGCATCTCTTGCTACAAAATCACTCAAGAATCACTGATCCAAGATAAAACCATGTATATTATTTTTACTACTCAAATATGAGAACCTGAGAACTTGATTAGTTTAGGCAGATCTTTTTTTTTTTTTGTACATTTTCTCAATTTTTCCTAAAATGGCTGATCTATTAAGGGGTGAAACTATAATCATCATTGAGCAAACAACCAGTCAATGAAAACTGGAAAGAAAGCCTGGAGAGGTCTTAAAATTAAATATTGAAGTTAATTCATACTCATTAACACAAATCTTTTCCTTCAAATAAAATACACCAAATACACCTGTTGTACAGATGTGTTTATTGTCGCATATACAAGCACAGTGTAGTAAAATTCTTTCATTCACATATCCTAGCTTGTTAGAATGCTGAGGTGAGAGTTTGGGGATATGGCAACCCTTGAGGTTATCCCAGCAGTCACAGGTTAGCAGTGTCGAGAGATCAGTGTGAACAAAAGTAAGCAAAGCTGTCAACAATAGACTTGGCTAGGTAAGCTTGCATGTGATTCAATCTGAAGCCATTGTTTATCCACTGGCGATAAATATCCAGATGGTTCTCTTCAAGAAAATAGATTCAGTTTCCGCTCCAAAATAAACACGGTTTGTTTTAATGATTAAATATCCATACACAGCAAATTCCCAATTTCATGTCAGAGAGAAAAGCTTGTATTACCACTATTATTCCCTGCTATGATTTATATTTACATCAAATTATAATACTACATCTACCTTAAATTCAAGCCTTATCCATCTAAACAAATAGCTTACCAAATAGCACATGAAATATTGTATCTGAGAATCCAAGTCCAAGAATATTATTATAGGAGGGTCTTTTATTTTGCTGAGTATGTTAAAATAGTTCTACCGCATCCATAAACAGAGGGAAAAAAAAAACTCTTTTATGTTCTCTGTGCTACTCGTCTGATCCATTTGGCCTTCCATACGCCTGTCTCAACAACTGGACACTGAATTAAGGTTTATTAAGCCCTGCAGCCATATCTCTATGTAAAGGGCTGCCTGTTTGACCTCAACCAAGTCTGTGCTGCATGTTTCACATTCTGCTACACACTATTTTAGGGAATTAAATGTGATAAGTGCTGGGTGTCACTTTCACAGCCAAAAATTCCAACAGGGCCAACAAACGAAACCGTGCTACTTGGATTTCTGCAGGACATACAGTAGCCTTACACCAATAGAATCCCAACATGATTTTAGAGGGCTCTGAATTTTTAATGCTGGAAGAGATGTAGTTACAGAGTCATACACCGTGTTGCATGTACCTATGCGTTTCTGTGCTGCCAGACTAAAGCCTATTTCTCTCCACAGCTAATGGCTCTGTGTGTGCTGGGAGTTGCTGCTTGGCTTAGAGATTACCTGAACAATGTGCTCACCTTAACTGCAGACACCAGGTGAGAGTTGCGAGGAGTGAATGGGTATGTGTGAACGGCTGCGTCCATTGAAATACCAACAGTCTGGTCATTTTAATCAGCAGGTCACCTGAGTCAATTCAAGTCAAGTCAAGAAGTGTTTTCTTCTATCATTTCAACCATATATAACTTTTCAACCATATATAACGTTTCTCCAGGACCATAGTGCTACATAAAACAACAGAACCTGAATCAACAGCTGAAAATATCTCTGCACTCCAAAGCATTATGTCTGATGGAGTAATTAGTTAACACCTCGTTTGGATTACGTTTACTTTGCTTTTGATTTGACTTATTCTGATTTGTGTCAATTCAAAAAAAAAAAAAGCAAAGTATGAGCTTGGAGCAAGATCATGCAAAATTGGATCAATGATTTGGCCTGATATGCAAATTACTAAAGGTTGAACAATAGAAGAAGATAAACAACAGTTTTGTAGTATAGAATTTCTATAATATATAATGTTTAACGATATAAATTATATAACCTTTTTCTTTTTAATCCAATGAATCGTGAGTCAAACTGATTCCCAGTTAACCCAAAAATTCTCACCCCTAAAATAGAGCCAGAACAAATTCCTAAGGTGAAATGCTAAAATAAGGAGCTGGCATTTATCTTCTGCATCTTCTGTCAGAGGTGTAATTTAGCACCGTGAGACACTGTTTAGTCGGCGCACGATCTTGCAGCGGTTGCCGCAAATAAACGGAACGCAGAATGTGTAAAGACATGATTGCAATATGGCAAAATGAGCTTTCCAGAGCTGCAGCTTCCTGACTTGCTGACTCAGTTCCATTTAACAGCAATGAAAATCTCATCTGCCCTGAACGGATGCCACATAATGAGATAACAGCTGAGTTGAGTATTTCAGTTTCACACTGTTGTGTATCCATGGTGGGTATGCTTGAATGTGTGTGTGTGTGTGTGTGTATGTGTGTTTATTAGTACCCTCTCTCAAGAGAGTAAAATCAACCACATGCTCCAAAATGTGATGTTTTTGGTTAGCAAAAAGGTGTACATGTGTATATGTGTGTGTGAGTATGAGAGAGAAGAAATCACTGGTGGTTCACACTCATCCAAAATGATCTAGGTTACACAACAAGGCTTTCTCCTGTCCTTTTCCGGCTATGTATCATTGAGACATAAGGACAAAAAGAGCAAGAGAGGGAGTGAGAGGTTGGAGGCTTACATTCCTACTGAGTGCAATCATTATTTACTTGTAACTGGTGGATTAATAAAAATGCAGCCCAGTGAGAGTGGAGGATGCAGTGGGCAGGATGGAAGGGGGGAGACAGCAGGATGGATTGATAAATAAACAAAAAGACTGCCAATGAATAACTTCCCAGTTCTCCCTTCTTCCTTCTCTTTGTCTGTTTTGTAGGCTGGAAGAAGCAGCGGTCCTCACATACTCCCCTGCGGTCCACCCTGTTGTCATCGCCGTGTGCTGTTTCCTAATCATCGTGGCTATGGTGGGCTACTGTGGCACACTGAAATGCAATCTGCTACTCCTCTCCTGGGTATGTCTCCATGTGGGGTTTTGAGTGTGTGTGTGTGTGTGTGTGCGTGAGAGAGAGAGAGGGAGAGAGACAGAGAGAGAGAGAGAGAGAGAGAGACAGAGAGAGAAAGCAAACAAGCAAGCAAGAAACAGCACTTTTTTTAAAAGCAATTAATATAGTGCATGAAAATAAAGTATGCCATGAATGCTATATATTTATTCTAAGCCCTTTTGTTACAGTACATCAAGAGACAAGGATCACTTTACCAAAGGGTTTGAGAATTGTGTGTCATGATCGACTTGTAGTACATGACTAAAGTCAACATTTATAAACAGTTACATTTAATCGGTCTGCTGTGATCCACATATCGTCGCTGTCGGGCGGAAACCTCCTATGTCCAAATTTTGTCAATTTCATATTTTTTCACATATCGATGTTATTGGTCAGTCCCCACGTGGGTCTGTTATTTTTACAAGTTATTAACCAATCTAAAGTCTTGAAAATAGCTTGAGTGCAAATCTCTTAACTCCATTGGACACTTCAACTGTCTGAGAAATCTCGTAACTCCACGCCTCTCTTGGCACTGTGCGTGTAAAACAAAAGGGCACTATACATGTAAAATAGTTAGGTTAGATACATTTGAGTAGGCCTGTCTTGTTAAAAATCGATAGCTGTAATGCTTCTGTGCAGAAATAAACTCGTGAGCCACGAAGGTAAGTTTGCGAGCAGATTAGACTAATTTCCACCTATCAGACAACCTAATCAGCTCATAGCGTTTTGTATTGCATCACTTATAGCTCTTAATCCTTTAAAATAGAGCTTAGGAAGATGTATGTAACTAAAGTCATTAGCTTTGGTTAACTATTTAAGCCTTGTCTCTTGTCAAAAGGCTCAACGTGACCGCAGACTTTATTGAACACTGCTGGCAGCAGCGACGTCTGTGTCCGTACCATTCTCATCAATGACAACATAATCTCGTATCTCCCTGCTCCCAAGTCATAAAGCTTGTATCTCCGATAAAACGTGACTTTGGGAAAATGTTGTGTTAATGTTGGTACACAACAGTATATGATAGCAATATAAGGTATAATAACAACTTTAACGATACAATGTTTAATAACATTGTATGTTTAAATATAGGGCGTTTTTTTAATTTCCTGAAAAATAATGGTTTTGGAGATACGAGGATTCCGCCCGACAGCGACGATATGTACATACCGGCAGTTATCGTCTAGTCCGGCTTTGCATCCAGAGCTGGAGCTGGTCTCTTTCTGCATCAGTTAGCCAGCTATCTGAGTTTACACATCCTGCCTAAGAGGGCACTTCAGGTTGTCATGCTTTCTGATCATTTATGTTGTAAATGTCTGTACAAGCTCAGCCTTGCCCTCTTTCCTGAGGCCACACTGTGGTAACGGTCTGGACAGAATTCATGATGTGCTGGTAGAAACCTCTTTCTTAGCTTGTAGTGGTTTACTCCCGCAGTTTAAAAAGGCCATAAAACATGCAAATAGCCAAGAGGATAAGTTATGGCCCACGTTACAGCAATTTACAGAGAGGAGGTGCGAGCTACAGCCTCAGGGCTCCACATCAATTAAAGCGATGGACAGGTGAGGAATGCCAAAACAGAGCCTTGCCCACAAATTTATTCTGAGTGCTGTGGATTAGCATTCTGTACAATGACTTGTTATGTGATGGTATTTTAAGATTGTTATGGGCCATTAGCAGAGAGAGGGAGAGACAGAAATTTGACAAAAGGCCAATTAAACTCAAGAAATCCACAAGCCATGCCACTTATCGTGCTTTTCCACCTACATAGTAGTATGTCTTCAAGTATGTAACAGATAACAAGGGTTCAAATCTGGTCCATGCAAAGCTCAGTATTGGTTCAGTATTTATTCAGTATTGGGCACCTGATTTAAATGTTTAAATGCTCTGGACCATTATCTGCTCAGATGACCTTTGTACAGTATCCTGTCATTTTTTTTAAATGTTAGGCAAACAAGTTAAATGTAAATACAGAGGTGTCCCTCAAGGCTCACTTCTTGGTTCTCTGCAATGTTTTTTCAGTTGGCTTCATGTACTATACAGTAGGTACAGTATGTTCTGCATATTAAGGTCACCCTACTCATTCTTTGTAAAAAAAAAAAAAAAAAATAGGATATCCAAGTTGTTGCTTATATCGTGTCACATCTGGAACACACTGACTTAATACCTGATGTTTATCTGCATCAAAATTCACCTGAGTCTAAATTGGACAATTCCCCCTCTAAATGATGGTTACAGTCCAGTCGCACACTGCTTCTCTAGCTGGTCTCACTACAAGTATTGCTTGACTCCTGCTTGCCACAGCACTCTCAGGTTATGCCCCGGTACTGGAACGTCTAATGAGTTCCTTGGTGTCTTCACAAAGATTCTTATTTACTTTACTTATGTATCCACATTGTCTCCAAGTAATAGCAATGTCTTGGCATGTTGGTATCTGGGCTGTGGCTAGTGTGTGCCAGTATAAGCACATATTTTCCAAGTAGGTCCCATTTCTGTAAGCTGTCTTACAAAGAGTGTCCACTATATGCCATTAATATTATTAATTCAGAGCAACTTTGTCTGTGCAAGTAAACTGTACAACTACCTTGTGACCTGTTACGGTCTGGTTACATAAAAAAGATATGCTCCTAAGTGTTGGGTGATATTGGTGGAAAAAGTGGTTATCCAATTGCACAAAAATCCTGCTTCCTAGTGTCACTGTAACAGTAGAGACCCAGCTGTAATATGAAGATGGACTAAAAAGAGTGGGTGTGATTTTCAACGCTACCTCGTATTCCAGACGAGGACCCTGATTTCTGGGATGTCTTTCCCCACTTGCCTTGCTCTTCATTGCTCCATTCATTGCTTTATTCACTGCTTCTCCTCTCTCCCTTCTCCACTTTGGCCTGTCTGGGTTTGGGTTACCCTGCATTATTATCTCACACAGCTTCAATAGGTAAGTCTATCCAGGCATAAAGCAGGATGACTTGGAAGGGAAAAATGAGAGGCTCTTTAGTTTCCTAGAGCCTCTATTCACCAACTGGCAATGCACACATAGAGAGAGCAGGGACAAGCACATCTCTGCTTTCAAACAGACACATATACGTACTGTTTACATGAAGTTTGGCTATGTCGGTAGGACATAGTAGGAGACATAGTAAGTAGGAGTTTCCCATGATTTGTAGCTTAATAACTGAACCGAGTGTACATGGATTTGTCTCTGTTTTAATTCTTAGCTAGGCTTCATAAATCATTGTTTCTAAAATCCTGTTCTCACTGTTATCCAGTTTTCTCCCACTTCCTCTCCTTAAACGCGATTGTAGGTTCTAATACAAAAGGAATATTGTGTGAAAATAAAGATGCTAGCCACACTCATATATTCATTAGCTTCCCTCAATATTAATGCACATCTTGCTTTCCATGCATTATATAAATATGCTAGCAACCAACTTTAAGTCTAGTTAGTCAGGTTTCTGAACAAAACATAGCACTGGGTAGCATATTGGAGTCTCACCTGCATGGTGGGTTTGATATTATGCTGGTATAAAAATATGTTGTAAAATATATAGTTAAATTCATTCATTCATTCATTCTCTACCGCTTATCCAAACTACTCGGGTCACGGGGAGCCTGTGCGTTATCTCAGGCGTTATCAGGCATCAAGGCAGGATACACCCTGGACGGAGTGCCAACCCATCGCAGGGCACACACACACTCTCATTCACTCATGCAATCACACACAACGGACAATTTTCCAGAGATGCCAATCAACCTACCATGCATGCATTTGGACCAGGGGAGGAAACCGGAGTACCCAGAGGAAACCCCTGAGGCACGGGGAAAACATGCAAACTCCACACACACAAGGCGGAGGCGGGAATCGAACCCCCGACCCTGGAGATGTAAGGCGAACGTGTTAACCACTAAGCCACCGTGCCCCCTATAGTTAAATATTTTATTAAATATATTAGATTCATAAATAGATTCATCTGCTCATATTCACAGGTGTGTGTGTGTGTGTGAGAGAGAGAGAGAGAGAGAGAGAGAGAGAGAGAGAGAGAGAGAGAGAGAGAGAAAGAGTGAGAAAGACAGCATGAGAGAGATGATCAGCAGGTTAAAAGTTCATATTTTCTAGATTTAGAGAGGTGAGATGTTTAGATGGTAGAGATGTAAAAGCCATGTCAGGGGTTTAGTAGTCTGCATTTTAAGTGATATTTATATTATGTTTGTATGTGTGTGTGTTTGTGTGTGATGAATAGCAAATGGATCGTAGCACTACAATGAACATCTGTTTAACCCAAATATTTGGAGTTTCCAAATAAACACAGTCAGCCAGGTCTGCACCACAAGCTCGCCGCCAAGTCCTGGTCCTGACAAGAACATTCATCTTAATAAGGCCTCACAGTGCGTTCAGTTGACAGTTTGAGTGCTAAGTTGGATGTGTAGGCCAAATGGATGTGCAACAGCATATGTCTGTGTGTGAAGTGAGTACAGAATAACTTTCATCTCTATCCCAGTATGAAAGCTCTGCAGGTGTGTCCTCATCATACTGACCCATCAGTCATGCTAAGAGTCAGTTAGAAAGAGATGAGATAAGACCATGCAGGGATCCCTCTCTCCCTCTCTCATACACCGTCTCACACACTCATCTTCTCATCCTTCTAAGCCGGCAATGGCAATTTTCTTTCTCTTTCCTTAAAGGAATACTCCAGAGCCTTTCAACCGAATCTCTATGAAGAGCATCTGTTTTGTGTATGATTACCATGGGCTCTTTTCACAAGAAAATAACATTATTGCGTATTGCAGATACGTTTATAATGGAAGACTTGGGGCAGTTGTTGAATTCGACCAAACAAAAAAAAAGAGAGAGAAAAATAATCATAATTCAAAACTATAATCTTTACAATGACGGATTTAAGTTTTAAAGAATTTCCAAAACACTTTATCCAACTTTTAAATAGTGGAGTAATGCAATAAAAGAACCATCAGAACCTTTCAGCTTTCCTCTGAGAAAGCAAGATAGATTATATTATGAATAAAACATGACAGGATATGCTGGTATAGGAAAATAATCAACAAATAGGATTTATTTCTCTTATACCGCAGAAATATCTACAGTATCTATCCATCCGTTATCTATATCGCTTATCAAACACAGGGTCACAAGAAGCCTTGAGTCTATCATAGGGCACAATCACACATGGTCACACACACATTTACACACTGTGGATAATTTAGAGATGCTAGTCAGCTTACAATGTATGTTTTAGGTGAACTAGGGGAGGAAACTGAAGTACTCTGAGAAAACCCCCGAAGCACAGAGGGAAATCTGTGCACAGAGGGCAGAAGTGGGTATCAGATTCTAAAACCCCAGAGAAATACACTGTAGAACAGGGGTGTCAAACTCAGGCCCGCAGGCCAAATGTGTAATTATATTTGGCCCACGAGATCATATCAAATGTGCATTACAGCTGGCTAGCCGCATGCTCCGCTAATACTACAAATCCCAGAATGCCTTGCCACTGTATTGACGCATACATGTAGTCACGAACAGCAAGCGCCCCTCATTCTCTGTTGACAGTCGTTAACAACCATGTTACAGTCACATCGGGCAAGTTAATTCCACCCTCCACAAAAATGACCAAACGAAAGATGGACAATAGGAGCTTTCAAGACAGGAGGGAGGCAGATTATCTGTTCACGAATATAAAGGACAGACCTGTTTGTCTTGTGTGCTAACGGAGCTAACGTGTCTGTAACGAAGAAATATAACATAAGAAGACACTATGAAACAAAACATGAGAAGTATAAGGACCTGGACGTAAAGCAGAAGCTCCAGAACTCGGAGGAGATGAAAAAAGTCTGGTTTCCCTGCAGACTATGTTCATGAAAGCAAAATCAAAAAGTGAAGCTGCTGTAAAGGCTGTAAAGAGTTATTGTGGCAGCAGAGATCACAAAATCTGCCTGGTCCTTTAATGAGGGACAGTCTGATGTGTCTTTTATTTCAAATTTAATTTCTTATGTGTTTGTAATACCAAGCTCTGGTTGTTCCAAATCCTGTATTTAAGCAAAACTAAAGTTTGTTTCCAAATGAAAAAGGTTGAACATTACAGATCAGTTGCAGTTAATGTTTCAATAAATATTCAGTTCGGCCCATGACTTTATCTCAGTTTTATATTTTGGCCCACTGTGAAGTTTGACACCCCTGTTGTAGAAAATTTGCCAATTATTTGCCTTATTATTTTTCTGGAAACCGGTTCAAAAACTTAAAGGAACAGCCTTACTTCTGACACTAGAGACTCCATCTAAATAGGCTAAATGAATGTCAACATATGTACATTTATAGGTTTCACAACGTTTTGAAAAGTATTATGAAAGTATTATAAAAGTGTCCATACACGTCTCTATGGTATTCAAATTCAGTGGTGAAACGCTTTTTACGACTGTCCTTCATATAGAAATAGCTTCTTAGTGAAGTGTTATAGAAACACTTCACTAAGGTAGAGAATAAAACAATAAAACAAAGTAAGGAATAAATTAAATACAATTTAAAGAAGAATAGAAGTAGTACCTGAATGTGATGGAGTGATTGTGAACATAATTTCATATATATATATATATATATATATATATATATATATATATATATATATATATATATATATATATATATATATATTATATATTGTTAAAGTGCAAGATGTGTATGTGGTGCAAATTGTGCAAGAGAGCCTTTTTACACCTGGTCACTTCATGTGTTGTCTCTGATCCGATAGCTATCTGATTTGTTAAAACTGTTCCATTTACATTAGGCCACATAACTGCGTCTTGGCGAATCGGATATCAATCTGATCTTTTTACTCCCGCCCAAAATGCATATATATTTCAAGTCATTTCCGGGGTAATTGAAATGGAACACGCTTTGGTGTGTGCGGTTGCTACAAAAACAGCAATTACTGTTTGCTGCATTTTCGCTGGCAGCAGCAGTGCATTTTAAGACCAAACGAGACACCTGGCTGAAAGATCGAGACAGCACTGGTGGGAAAAGATATTTGTTTCTGACGCAATGCACGACTCGCGAGTCACCTGCGAGTGACGTACTTCCGTTTGGGAGGAGTACAGCTCTGACGTATGTGGCTTGAACAACCACATACATTTACACCTGTCCAGTTTCATCTGAAATACGTCCCAGACCACCTCCTGATGTGGTTTGAGCGATCGGATTTATATCCGTCTCAAAAACGTTCCGGAGCGCATTTAGACCTGGGCTTTTTACGATCAGATAGCTATCGGATCACAGAAAACGCATGAAGTGACCAGGTTTAAAAACCCCCTTAGCGTAAAAGTACGGTTGTGTAAGTGGATGTTGTGGCAATCCTGAAAAGTCTAGAAAAGGTCCAGATTCTAGGTCTTCTCGTGGTTGTGGGCCTGAATGGCCTGTGAAAAAAAGCTCCTCCTAGTTCTATCTGTGCTCACCTTCAAGGTGCAGAAGTCCATTGCTGGGATAGCTGAGATCTTCCTAGATTAATGCAGCATCGCTATAGAAACAATGACACACTGCAACACATGACAAACAAGCGTATAAATATAAACCTATATAAACACCACTGTCAGAGCTGAAAATGAATCGGCACCTTCCTTATGACCAATCAGAACCGGGGACTCAGCAGTGACGAAACGTTCTACTAAGTAGGATTTGTAATAAAGCTCTAGCTCAGCAAGTGGACTTCTGCATTATATGTTTTTTTTTTTCAATACTGTTTATCACATATATGTTACAGAGATAGTGGGCGGAGCCAATGATTCCAAATTTTGTTTTATTTTTAATATCCAGGTTTGGAATATTCACATTTGTGTATGTTGGTGCTCTCTACAGTACTTTGGCAGTCTGTTGGTGATCTTCTGTGTGGAGCTGGCCAGCGGCGTGTGGACATATGAGGAGGTGAGTAAATGGGAAGCCTGACCTTTCACCAGCCTCTGTTACTCTGTCACATCTCTCTCTCTCTCTCTCTCTCTCTCTCTCTCTCACACACACACACACACACACACACACACACACACACACACACACACACACACACACACACACACACGTAGATGAACATTCTGACTGTATTTATATGATTGTGGATCAGGTTTCTGTGCTCACCACACATGACGAAATCTTAAACAGATTTAGAGACCAGGCTCAAACACTTTTTTTGAGTGGTAGAGTATAAGTTCTTTGAAAAAGTCTAGACTGAAATGATATTTTGAGTATTAAAGACCATTAGCATTGGCCCAATGAATTCTAGGACATGTGGGTGGGGGCTGACTTTCTGACATTCCTCACTTAACTACATCCATTTCCTGTTAGAGTCACTGTAGTCACTGAATCATGAACTTATTTGTTTTTTTAATTTATTCTTATTTATTTATTTATTTTACATTGTTTAGCTTCTGTTGTGACACAAAAAAATGAATTATAATCGAATTAACAGTATTTTTGAATGATTTCAACTTTAGCAGGAAACTTTTTTTGTGTTTATTTTTGACATCTATTTTTTTTAAACATTTAATATTGAAATAATGTTAAACATTTAGGTTCAACAACAGGCAAAATGTGTGTGTGTGTGTGTATGGTAGTGCTAAATAGGTAGATAAATAGAGAGAGAGAGAGAGAGAGTGTGTGTGTGTGTGTGTGTGTGTGTGTGTGTGTGTGTGTGTGTGTGTGTGTGTTTGTGTGTGTGTGTGTGTGTGTGTGTGCGTGTGTGTGTGCTGTTAAGGTGAAGTTAAGGTCTTTTTGAGGAGCTGTCTGTGAAATGAGCTTGTAAGGAAAAAGGGAGAAAGAAATGTGTTTGCCGGTAGCATCTGCTACTGCTAGATTGAGTGGATCAGAGATAAGTTAACCTCTAGGGCCCCACACACACACACACACACACACACACACACACACACACACACACACACACACACACACACACACACACACACACACACACACACACACACACAGGCAGGCTAGAAAGTTCTTATCAGCAATCGAAACACCCTTGAATGCTTTTGATATGCACCATAGTGCAGGTGTGACAGAAACTGTCCTGTGTGTGTGTGTGTGTGTGTGTGTGTGTGTGTGTGTGTGTGTGTGTGTGTGTGTGTGTGCGTGCATGTGTGGGGCCATTTTCTAAGAGCCTACGCCTCTGCACCTGGCCTTGCAACATTATCCCTATTGTCCTTCCTGTCCCTTTCTTTACATCGCCATGTGGTAGTCAATAAATCCAGCTTGCTGCATTTTCCCCCGTTTCCGCTATCAGACCCCACTCTCTGACACACACCTGCCCCAGGTGCATTGTGGGTAATAGAAGCAAAACAAGGTTTCCAGAGCATGTGAAGGGCACCTGGGGCAGGGTGTCACACTCCAGCAATCTGCCAGAATAAGGTGTTCAAATATGGGATGTTTTACAGCAGTGCTGCTCAATAAAGTGCTCATGAGAGAGACATTCATCTAAGGAATATGGAGCTGACTGATGTTTCAGCCATCTCATGTGAATTAATGTCATGCCATAAACTTGAGGAATTAGTGGAAATTATGCCAGACTGTGCTGATATATATCAAACTGCAGGCCAAATAAATGTCTGTCCAACAGTGAAAATCCTCACAGCTCTCCCAAGCCCCATTTTTAATTTACATAATGAATAATACTGATTTCTTTCCTTAGCAGAAATACTAGGAATACTACACAATTTTTCAAACTAATATCTATCCGAGACATCTGCAGCATATGTGTGATCACCGACCAGAATTTCAGCACATTTCCCTAAACGGAAAACTTGTTTACGCCAAACTTACTAATAAGGGCAGATTGTGGGGCAGCGAGTCAATAAACATTTATGGAAAGTGCTTAATGTCGTGGATGGTTTCCGTCGTGTTTGTGTTGTGCATGCTGATGGTGATAAATAACAGCAGCACTGCTAAACGCATTCCAACTAGGTTGAAAAATTGGTGCAGTCCATCGAGAACAAAGCGAAGAGCCTTTGAAATGCTTTGAAATACAGCAGCATCATCAGCTTTAGTAGTTTTTGATGTAGTAGTAGTAGTTGTAGTTCTAGAGGTAGTAGTGGTGGTGGTGCTGCTCGATAAAGCTAGTAAATGTAGCAGGAGCAGCGCCGATATTAGCAGTAGTAGTAGAAATAGCAGTTAAAGTAGCAGTAGCAGTGGAGATAGCAGTAGTAGTAGAACAGCAAATATAACAGCACTCCTTAACTGGTCCTACCATCTCCCAGGGTAAGAGGTAGGTATACATCAAGACTTTTCTGTTCTGGCACCGAGCTGGTGGAATGAACTTCCCCTAGATGTCAGAACAGCTGAGTCACTGGCTGTCTTTATTTCCCTGTTTGTTTTATGTGTATATTAAAAAAAATCCTGAAAAATAGTAATAATAGAAATAGCATTAGAGGTAGTAGTGGTGGTGGTGGTGCTAATGGTAGCAGTAGTAGTGGCAGTAGTAGTGGTAGTAGAAGTAGTAGTTAGTAGTAGTAGTAGCACTGGCAAGTAATAGTGTTAGCAGAAATAGTAGTAGTGTTAGTAATTGTAGTAGTAGTGGCAGTAGTAGTAGTAGCAGCAGTAGTAGTAGTAGTCGCAGTGGCAGTAATAGTAGTGGTGGTAGTAGTAATGGCAGTAGTAGTAGAAATAGTAGTAGTAGAAGTAGTAGTAGAAATAGTAGCACAGGTAGTAGTAGTGGAAATAGCAGTAGAGGGTGTATTGGTAATAATAGAAGAAAAAACAGTAAAAGTAGTAGCAGTGGAAATAGCAGTAGCGGTAGCAGTAGTGGTAGAACAGCAGTCACAGTAGTAGTGATGGTAGTAGCAATTGGAATAGTAGTAGTGGCAATAGCAGTAAAGCTAGTAGTAATTGCAGCAGTAGGAACTAGAAGAAGAACTAGCAGTAGAAGTAGTTGTGGTGGTGGTGGTGGCAGTAGAAGACGAACTGGTAGTAGAAGTAGTAATAGATATAGTAGTAGTGGTAAAATTAGTATTATATGTTCCATTTGTGTTTAGAGCATTTCAATGGGAAATGAAAGGGTTTTATAAGGATATTCACTTTATAATTCATCCTATTGTTTATGCTACTTATTCAGAAGGAATCTATAAGATACTGGTGATCAGTGTGGACAAAATCGAAACTTTTCCATACCTCGGTTTCAGCCTCCCTTACCACGAATAACACAACACGTTCAGGAAAGCATCAGCAGTTTGTGGTAGAGATGAATGCAGGTTTTACATGTTGCTTATCCTGTTGTTCTGTGTGTTTGTGGTGTGTTTAGCCCTCAGTCCAGAGGTCAGATATGATCAGCCTGAAGTCACGTATGCCGAACTACGGCCTGCAGCGATATCAGTGGCTAACACACGCATGGAACTCCTTTCAGACTGAGGTGAGGACGCAGTAATGCAGTGTTCAAATGCTCATACATACAACAGCGGTGTGCTGTACAGCGCTTACACAAGTGCACGAGTGGTTTAATTTGAATCAGGTTTCTTTTGCTTTTAAAATTATATTCAGGATGCTGAATAAAACAACAGAACATGCTTTATAGTACAAAAAAATGATCAAGGATGGAGTGGAAACAGTGTTCCTGTTACATCATACATTTATTTCATATTGAGTTTATAGTTACATTACCACAATTCCAATAGATAGATAGATAGTTAGCTAGATAGATAGATTGATAAGGTCAAGTCAAGTCAAGTCAAGAAGCTTTTATTGATATTTCAACCATATATAGCTGTTGCAGTACACAGTGAAATGAGACAATGTTTCTCCAGGATCGTGGTGCTACATAAAACAAAGACAAAACAGCATGTAAACAGTTTGGTGGATGTATATTGGAAGTGTGTGTATTTGGTGTAGGCCTGTGTAGTCCATACAGATGATGTGCATGTGTTTGTTGTGCTCAGTACAGTTCAGTTCAGTTATAGAGGATTCTGATGGCTTTGGGAAATAAACTGTTACACAGTCTGGTCGTGAGGGCCTGAATGCTTTGGTACCTTTTTCCAGATGGCAGGAGGGTGAAGAGTGTGTGTGAGGGGTGTGTGGGGTCATCCACAATGCTGTTGGCTTTGCGGATGCAGCGTGTGGTATAAGTGTCCATGATAGAGGGAAGAGAGACCGCAATGATCTTCTCTGCTGTCCTCACTATCCGTTGCAGGGTCTTGCGATACGAGATCGTACATTTGATTGATTGATCGATCGATTGATAGATCGATTGATAGATTGATTGGGTGGAAGAGAAAGAGATTGTAAATGAGATAGATAGAGTTTTTGTTTAGGGGTGAGGGTGGGGTTGGAGGTGGCCAAAATCTCTCTCTCTTTTTCTATATATATCTCAGTATATATATATATATATATATATATATATATATATATATATATATATATATATATATATATATACATACATGTCATTTTACACACACACACACACACACACACACACACACACACACACACACACACACACACATATATATATATATATATATATACACACATATATGCATATATGTGTGTGTGTGTGTGTGTGTGTGTGTGTGTGTGTGTGTGTGTGTATGTATGTATGTATGTATATATATATATTTTGGGGGAATTAGTGGATGTTTAAAAGCACGTGGTTTTGATTAATAGTGTCTTATTCTAACAAAAGAACAGCCATCGAATATTCTGTCATATAAGAATTGCTGAGATGAATGACAAATATATATACACGAGAGAGATAGAGATAGAGATAGAGAGAGAGAGAGAGAGAGAGAGAGAGAGAGAGAGAGAGAGAGAGAGAGAGAGATTTCCTGATAACTATTGCCTGGTTTCAGTTTGTTCTATGGTTAGTTTGTTCATTTCTGCCCTGTTGGTGTTTCTTTGTTCTGGGTGAAGTACACTCTCAGTTTGTCCAGTACATATGATGATAGCAAACCTCTTTATCTGTTTACGCTGTTCTGCTGTGACCTGCTTTAGTTTTCCTCATTCACGTGATCAACTGACCGAAGCCTTGACTTTAAAACCTGCCTCTGAACTTCACTTCTGTTAAAGTTAAACTTCAACTGCATTCGTCTCAGCAATTCTTATATGACAGAATACTCGATGGCTGTTCTTTTGTCAGAATAAGACACTATTAATCAAAACCATGTGCTTTTAAACATCCACTAATTCCCCCAATTTTATTTTATGGTTAAATTACAGTCTTTTATGACTTCATGATAGATTAATATAAAAAATAAATCCTCTTTAATGTCAGAAGAGAGAGCATGGAAAGAATGGGTATTTAAAGCAGATCAGAAATGATACCAAAAAGGGCCTAATTTTATTTCCTCACAAGAAGACAAAGAGAAAACTGTTAAAAGAGAGGAAAAGATAAAGATATGAAATCTTTTCTTTTGAAGTCTTTGTATTTCTGCTTGACGGTTTTGGTTTCATGCTAATTATTTATTTTATTTAGCTCGAAGTCTTGTACACTGATTAAAAATTCAAAATCAGAGCTAGTTAAAATATCTTATTTGCATTTTTCGAATTTCGAACTTCAATTTTTTGATCCATTGACAGATAACTGCTATGTTGCACTTTTTAAGATTAATTTCTAAAAAGACATAAAATGACCTACCGATAGAATAAGCAAATCGAAAGCTTAAAAATAGTCAGATATGCTTAGGCTTAATAGGTTTATTTATCTTGTATTTGGTTTATTTATTTATTTCTCCTATAATGAGAAATAGTAGATATATTCAACTAAATGTCATTAGATTATTTTGTTTTGCGTCTGCTTCATATCACTGTATCACTTTAACTCTCCATAACGAATCTGTTTTTCAGTTCAAATGCTGCGGCGTGATCTACTTCACCGATTGGCTAGAGATGACAGAGATGGAATGGCCACCTGACTCCTGCTGCTCCAATCAGTATGCAGGCTGTGCTCGCCACGCCCACTACAGTGACCTGAGCGACCTGTACCAGGAGGTAAGCCTGGGTGATGGCCGGCGGCTGTTTAAAGAAACGATCGCCTCAGGTTGGCTGAACTGTAGTCAGGGGTAATTAGAGAACATTCAATAGCCACAGGCTCTGAAAGCTCATATGAGCCTCAGCCAAACCGAACTCCTTTGTGGAAGGTGATTGTAATGCAGCAGGACTCCATAATGAGAGATAAAGGATTCTTTGACTTGACAGATAAGAGGGTCAAATGAGAAGAGGCTGAGAAGTGACTCTACATGTTGTGTGTGTGTTTGTGTGTGTGTGTGTGTGTGTGTGTGTGTGTGTGTGTGTGTTATTAGAGTGGGATTACATGCAAAGTGCCTAGATAGTAAAGACGTAAATTATGATTCTAGAGTAGCTAGATACAAATACACAAATGAAAGGAGAGAGAGAGAGAGAGAGAGAGAGAGAGAGAGCGCTCACTAGGCGCTCACTAAACATCTTGAGATGTCTTTCACATCAGGTTCAAGATCAGTTCTCATATATTTTTCTTCCTCTTAGAAGAAACGTCTACAGAAGTCTACAGTCAGGTCGCGTTCAACATTTCAAGCTCGATTAAAATTCGACAAGAGATGACCTTGTGTCTCAAAAGAACTGGAGTAATAGGTATTAGATGAAAGCTGATAATGATCTTCAGTCCCGGTTGAAGAAGGTTGTCTAGAGTCCTGGTCAAAAGCAGAAATGTCACTGGTGCATAAAGCTGTAAAAGTGCGATTTAAAGGTAACTGTGCATTAACTCAGATTAATGCATTATTTTTATTTCCCGATGATGATCCGAAGACAGATCAGGACTGAATGGGTTTACGTTGCTCTAAAGATGCAGCCAAAAACACTGCAATCAGTGGAAAAGTCCAGTTCAGAAGCACATTGCTTATAATTCAAACCAAACATTTAGCAGCTAACTATTTTACTAGTATCTACCAGACTTATGGGACATTCTCAATCAATATAAAAAATAATTATCATTTTATTTCTGCAAATCTGTTAAAATTAGTCAGTACACCGTTGGATTTTTCCCCTCTGTTGATAACCTTACACAGAAACTTTAGACACTTACAGTATGAACAAGCACTTGGAGCATCTCAGGGAGCAGAAATGGGTTTGTTTTGGAAAACTTTCTATTGCCCCATGTCGGCTTGCCCCCATATATTGCCTCAATAAGTACGCCCAAAAAAAAATCCTCATTCAGGCCATCCTTAAAAATATTATTGTTTGCCGTAACCCGGCCGACCCTGTCAATTTAGGACCGACTCAATTTTTTATTTATTTTTTTTGCTTTAAGTCCGACCGACTTGCCGGTTGTAAATTTGCGTTAAGACCGACCTTTTTTTTACTCTTCAAACAACTAATACAAAAGCAATAAAATAATATTAACGGGTTCGGGCAACATGATACATCTAATACAGCTGGACACCGCTTTAACTTGGCACGAAGTTCTGGAAAAACTGTGTCCAGCATCAAAATAAGGTTTGCGATGATGCGCCCAAAGGCACGGGTTGAAGATCCAGTCAGTGACGTCACGATATGCTAATTTGTTTAAAGTCATACCTACGTAATCACCATCACCAAAATGTAACTTTTTTTTTACATTGAAACTTGGAAAAAAATATATAGACCTACCTACTGACCTTTTTTTTTTTTTAACTGTTACTTCAAACCAAAATATTTTTAAGGATGGCCTCTCTCTCATTTTCTACCGCTTGTCAGAACTACCTCGGGTCATGATCTCAGGCGTCATCGGGCATCAAGGCAGGATACACCCTGGACAGAGTGCCAACCCATCGCAGGGCACACACACACACTCTCATTCACTCATTCACTCACACACTACGGAAAATTTTCCAGAGATGCCAATCAACCTACCATGCATGTCTTTGGCCCGGGGGAGGAAACCGGAGTACCCGGAGGAAACCCCCGAGGCACGGGGAGAACATGCAAACTCCACACACACACACACAAGGCGGAGGCAGGAATCGAACCCCGACCCTGGAGGTGTGAGGCGAACGTGCTAACCACTAAGCCACCGTGCCCCTCCCCCTAAGGATGGCCTCATATAAGTAAATATTAATATAAATACTTATTCACCCCAAACATGCTCAAATACCATTTTCTGCCCTCTGGTACAATTAGTTAAAGTCAGAAAGTCATGACAAATTCAAAATGGTGTCAGTCTCAGCAAAATATCTATCCTTATCTCACCTTTTTCTCAGTATGATGTTCAAAATAACATTTTCTTTAATTATCTTGGAAAACATTGAAACCTGTGAGATGAACCGCGTATCCTCACAGAACTATTGGGTCATATTGGTCAGCTTGCAGTCTGAAAATAGATTAAAAAGCAATTAGGTTTGATGTGAGATCAATTTCGTTGTGTTCAGCCTATATTGGCTTTTAAGTTCACTCTGATTCTGTGGTTGGTTATAAAGTTTCTATGCAGGTTATTTTCTTTTGGAAGCCAGAACCATCCAAAGATCCACTGAGGATCTCTTGTTTCTAAGTGCGATACAGTATTAATTTCTCATGAGCTACCAGCTGCAGGACTGGTGATAATCTGTTGTTGCAACAAGCTAACACACTTGAGAAAAATGTCAAGGTTTATTTTGTCTTCGGTTGGCAGCAGCCGAGTTTGGACAGAATTATGTCAGGCTGTAGCTGTGCAGGGATTCAAAACTCATTTTTACTATCAAAAAATACATATTTACAGTCTGCTTCAAAAAGTATTGGCACCCTTCTATGAGAATAGGACTTCATGGATAGAATATGCTTGTGTCTTTACGTCTCAGAACCCTTCCAAGTTTATAGGGATTTAAAATCTTTATTTTTCCATGATGCCCAGATTGACCTTAATATATGTAGTTTTATAGAAAAAGGATCATTTTTAAGTAGCAATTTAAATAAACATTTTTGCAATTTAAACATTAATGGTGCAATTTGCTAAATTAAGGCTTGAGAGAGAAGAAAGAACATTTTCTCTCAAATATTTTACTTTTGTGTAAGTATTTCTTTCTACATATTGTTCTTATAATTTTTTTAAATAGACTTAACAACAGAAAAAGAAAAAGAAAAAGAATTAACAACAACAAAAAAATGTGTTCCTTAATTTTAAGAGTATCAGTAATTGTGCCGCATAAGAATATATATATATATATATTTCATTCAACATTTTAAATGTTTGTTGGATGAATAATTTATTAATTTTTTTAATTAAAAAGTACATTAGAACATTTTTTTTTAACAGAACTTTGTGTGTCAAATTTTCTGTCATAAAAAGTTCTACAGAAATTACTAATTTAAAAATATCTTGTTTATTTATGACTTTTGGGGCTGAGTATATAGTTAATCTTATTGTATGAATATAAACTGTCAATAATATTTTGTAAAATTTTATGATTACACCCATTTTTGCCTCATATCATGATGCTAATTAGTAGATAAGAACAGCTGAGTCTTTGCTTTGGAGAGTTGAATAGGTTCATAGCTGGTTCATAAAAGCTGTCAAGTACAGTGTTTACCTCCTTTTTTCTGTTTACTGATCTTTATCTTTCTCTCCTTCTGCTTTGAGGAGGTGTGTCAGGCATACAGCACAAATCTCTCACTGCCAGGGAATAATGTACCTACCTTTCTACATTGCTCCATCTGCATAGGAAATATCTCTCTCTCTCTCACACACACGTATACACACACACACACACACACACACGTATACACACACACACACACACACACACACACACACACACACACACACACACACACACACCGGACGAGTGTTACATTTCTCACATATTACCGTGGCAGCTGCTGTGCTGACAGGAATTAGAAACTGAACAAGAGTTTTATATGCGTTTAGTTTTTTCAGTACTCTTTAACACTATTTGAATTTTTTTTTGTTTCATTTTTTGTTTTTTTTTGTTACAGACAAATACAGACAAAGACATTAAATAAATCAAAGTTTTCAGATACAACAAAGACACTGAAAATCACAGTATTTCCACACACTTAATCTAATCTCTTTTGTTTACGTTGTTCCGGCCTGGAAATAGGCTCCGCCCCAAACAGCTGGAACAGCTCTTTAGTTCTGCCGCATTATCCTAATGTTTTATGTTTGTGTGCTGTGTGGGTTTATGTTTCACGAGTTAGTATGACATGACCCTTTGTTTCTTTCCTTTCATTCTCATGTTCTCAGAAATCGTCTAAAGGCCCCACAACTCTTTAGCCATATTAACAGGACTGTTAAAGTTTTAACATTTTAAATTATTTCTTTTTTGTACTCCTTAAACGTAGCATAGCTACATATCATCTACAGTTATCCTCATATTCACTTCATATGCTTGCTATTATGTAGGGTATTCAGTGCTTAGAATTCTTTCAATTAAAGGACTTAGTATTACAAGATTCAAGGTGGTGAATACTTATGAAAGGCACCGTAATTGGTGAAGTGCGCTGTTTTTAAAAGAATATCATTTGAGATTCAACCACAGAGAAAGTAAATGTAATGAATTTCTAATTTACTCGATTAACAAGCATCCCTATTAAAGCTAATTTTACAAGTAGGGTTCATTTTAAAATAAACTCATGAAAATAATTTAAACATCTAAACATAATGTAAACATCTCTGTCTCAGCTGTCTGGGTGGATATTTATACCAGGTGTATTGTTTTCATTCACATTACAAACCGCAGAGGACACTTATTTTTACAAACTGATATTTTGAATTGCTGTTTTCATTCATGTTTTTTTTTTTCTAGGGTTGCGGACCAAAGATATACAGTTTTATCCGAGGCACGAAACAGCTGCAGGTCCTTCGCTTCCTGGGCGTGTCTATAGGAGTGGCGCAGATCCTGGCTATGACGCTGACCCTCACGTTGCTCTGGGCACTCTACTATGACCACAAACCTCCTGATCCTACTCCTCCTGAAACAATTACACATACACACTGCCTAGCCGAAGAGTCACAAAAGCCTGGACCCGGGTACCTACGGACATCTGACACCTGGGCTAACGGACGCAGCCATTTTGAAATGGAGCAACTTTGCTAGCAAACACTGTATGACAAATAAACGGTCTGGTTTCTTTACAGTTCTGTACAGCCATCCATTGCCGCTGTTATGAAGAGTTCGTGACTCTTCATTTTTTTTTCACAACATCTAAAACTTATGGAGCTTCTTCTGTACACTGGAACTACCGAAAAATGGAGATGAGGTAGCAAGAAAGCACCCAATTTGAGCACGGCGGTGTCCTATACGAGCAAGGGAGCATCTTATATGGCATGGAAGTGCCCTATACAAGCATTAAAGCACCCTATACAAGCAGAGATGCACCCTATATGGGCAAGGAGGAATCCTATTAGAGCAGTAAAGCACCAAATACAATCAGAAAAGCACCTTATATGAGCAAGGAGGCACACTGTACAAGTAGGGAAGCGCCCTAGACGAGCATGGAATCACCCCAGATAAGCAAGGAAGCCCCTTATACAAGGATACACATTAGGATGCTGCAGAACACTTACAACATACCCTTAAAACCTCTAGACTTTCATCCAAAGAAGACTGTGGCAATGTACCTAAAAAGCTATTCAGCATTTCCCCCTAAAACCACTGAAGTATAAAAGACTTCAGGAGGCTACAAGGTTTTTATGTACATATTTTTACCTGACAATTCAGGATTTAAAGGGCAATAATCACTAGACATGTGCATAAACTTGGGTCTTAACTGTTTTTTAATAGTGTATTAATAAATTCCCAACGATTCTAAGTTTTTTTTGGATGTACTTCTACATGTCTTAATTCACTAGCACTGTGATGTAAATTATAGAACAGTTTTAGACATCGAAACCTTACAGCTGTGGCTTTGCTGAGAACAGCTGAAAACACGCTGCGCTTTGTAATTACGTATCGTATCGTGTACACTGAACCATGTGTGAGACTTACAGTGCATTTAGCAATCAGAATCTACCCTTTTGGCATTTTCAATGTTTGTTTGTTGAAACTGTGCTGAAATGTAGTCCATAACTTGCTTAAGGGTAGTTCCAGGCTGAATTACAGTTCCTTTCAGCAGGATGCAGTAGGTATAGTGTGTTTTGTAATGACTGCAAACTGAGCTTATTACAATAGCACAGTTTGCAGTCACTAAAAACACTTTACACCTATAGCAAAATAATCAGCACAAGGGTGGAAACAGCCGAAGGGCTTTAAGGCCTCCTTACAGAAGGAAAAATAAACAATAAATGAATATTCTCAGTTTTCTTGCTTTATGATATATGACAAATGTATGATATATGACAAAGTACCACAGGCTTCCACAGGTTTCCAAAACAGGCCTGAAATTAATTCCCTGGAAATGTCCTGGAGTAACAAACACAATTTTTCTAAAAATTAATTGTCCCCACAGCAGTAACATTTTATCCATTTCTCTATTTGGAGGGCAATTTACAATGCTAATCATTACATTCACGGTTCCAACAACAGAAAAATTCATATGAATGAACAATAGTTCCCCGTGACCCGAGGTAGTTCGGATAAGCGGTAGAAAATGAGTGAGTGAGAGAGTGAACAATAGTTTGTTTATTAAATAGCTCATCAGTATACAGTCTGGGTGTCATTGTTTTGTCTAGAGAAAATGCTGACTGGAAAATAACTAGCCACTCAAGCTAGCTAAGCTACAAGTTGTTTTTGAGATTAACCAGAGGGAGACCACTTTGAAGTGAGTGTGTGGTATTTCAAGCATGGATGGGTTTTGTGGTCAGGTCTTCAGATCATCAGATCAATTCGGCAGGAAAGAATTAGTGTTGGGTTTGTGGTGAACTCGGAAATTAAGCTCCCTCAGGAGCTCTTGCTTGCACAATTCCACTCAAGTATAAACTGTTGTAGAAAGGACATTTACAGTTACATTACTTACTGTCCATTATCACCCAAATGAGGATGAGTTCCCTTCTAAGTCTGGTTCCTCTGAAGGTTTCTTCTCAGGTAGCCACATTTTCCTTGCCACATTGCCTAAGGCTTGCTCATTAGAGATAGATGTTAGAGATATATAGTAAAGCAATTTTAAACTTTAAAAAGTTTATTCTGTTTCTATACTTATGTAAAGCTGCTTTGAGACAATGTGAATTGGTAAAAGAGCTATACAAATAAATTAAATTGAACTGACGTTAAACTAGCACCTGTTAGCTTCTCTAACTCTGCCTTAAGATGCGTACTTCACAGTGCACTTCTGAGGAACATTCTAATGACGATTTAGTTTTAAAAGCATCACATTCTAATGCTACACTTTGGAAACATAGAACACGTTGGAATTTCTTGGTTTTGCTCTCTCCATACCTGATAGATGTGCTTGGCCAGGGGATGTGAAGACATTTTTTTTATCAGGACCACTATCATCCTTTAAGCCCTGCATTAATGAAATATAGCTGACATAAAACAAAACATCTTTATATAAGCCGGAGAAGCATGTGTAAAATAAGAAGTTTGGAAGAATCAGTGATTCATACGAGTAAATACTTCTGCTTTTTCTCTCTTATTGTTTCCTTTCGTTTGGTTTCCTTTTTCCGAGCGTCATGAAGGATTTGGTTTGTGAAGGAGAGAGGCATAAAGACAAGCTTACAAAAGATATACTGTTGCTTCTCTTGTTGCTGTCAACCCACAATCCTCATTGGGCCATCCTCCTATTCATGATTGTTGTGTGCTCTTGTGTGTGTATGAGATAGAGAGAGAGAGAGAGAGAGAGAGAGAGAGAGAGAGAGAGAGAGAGAGAGAGAGAGAGAGAGAGAGAGAGATTGACCAAGAGTTATCATCTGTATCAATTTGTGTGTCCTTCTACACACACTGTTTTCAAAGCTTGTCAGCATACCCTTGTCTAACAGTGTGTGTAGAAGGACACACAAATTCCTTTGGATGTGTGTGTGACACACATATAGTTGTTGCCGGACACACACACCACCCTCCCTTCCCCTGTCTCTTCCTGCAGTTCATCTGCATACAGTAAAACAAACCAGTCCAGGAAATAAAAGCATTAACCTTTCAACTTGGAGTAAAAATAGCACCGCATTCACTGGACAGCTGCATCGTGTACAAATCCTGATTCGACTTCCTCAAATTTTATCCCCGTCATCTCTTATCTCTCACTTCTCAGTGTATCATACAGTACAATCTCTTCACAAGCAGCCAGAAAAAAAAAAAACATCTCAATTACCTCTTCTCTGATGGAAAATATGCTAATCTGGACCCCTGACTGCTGCCTACATTGGATCACTCTAGTTGGTGTGCTCATGTGCAGTCTCACCAATAAACACACTTCTTATCACAATGATCTTGCTTTTTGTTGCAAAATGCAGGTTTTTTCCCCCCTTGAAATTTAACTACTTTTAAATAAATCATTTTAATCATAGTTTGGTGGTTACATGTGGAAACCCTATCTAGCTTGCACCTGGCTATCAGTTGTGAATTTAAGGTTAGATTGGATGCTACAATAGACAATGGTCAGTTGTAAAATTTTCTGTGAAAAGACCAGACAAGTTTTTCCCCTAATCTTCCAGTCCAAGTGATTTTTTCCAATCTTCAGTTAACACTCTAGCCTCCAGATTTTAGTTCTTGGATGACTGGATGTGAACTTCTGCTGTTGTAGTCTTCCTTAAGGTTTAAAGTGTTGTGTGTCAGCTCCATGCACCATGGTTACAAAAACCTCCCCGTAAGCTTGAACCAGTCGGGCCATTTGGTAGTGGATTTGGGATTTGGGATGATTTGGTAGGAGGTGAGGAGTTGGAGCGATAATTTTGTAGGAGATTGGGGATTAGGGAGTGATGTGGTAGGAAATTGGGGCTTGGGAGGTAATATGGTAGGAGTCTGGGGTTTGGGGGGAAATTGGAGTTGGGGATGATTTGTTAGGAGAGCAGGGGTTTGGGGATGGTTTGGTAGGAGAGAAGGGGTTGGGGTGATTTATTAGGAGATTGTTGGTTTTGGGATAATCTGTTAGGAGTTTGTGGGTTGGGGGATGATTTAATATTAGTCTGGGAGATGGGGGTTGTGGAATGATTTGGTAGAAAATTGTGGGTTGGGGAGATTTTTTTTATTAGAGGTTTGTGGGTTGGGGATGATGAGTTTTTTAGAATATTGTTGCTTGGGGGATGAATTGGTAGGGAATTGTGAGTTGGGGGATGTTTTGGTATGAAATTGTGGGTTGGGGTGCTTTGGTAGGCTGGTGATGGTGGGTTGGGCTCACAACAAAAAAGCATACGATTGATATAATTTACCTGAACATGAAGATATTGCTAATGTTTAGTAAAGGAATACTTACTATAATTGCCATAATTGGAAGATGAAAACAGATGCAAGTGCAAACAAACAACAAAAACTATGAAAGCTTGAGGAATAAACTCACAGGAACCAGAACTTAAATAGAAGCACTAATGAGGAGGAACAAGAAACAGGTGTGAGTGATTAGTGATATCTGCATGACTTGCTGAGGCTGATGGGTAATGTAGATCATTTATATAAGTCATAATGTGTAATAAGGTCAGAATGAAGAAATAGTAGGAGAAAAGTGGTCTTGTAACCGTCCTATTATTTATTGCTACAGTGCTAAATTCACACATCCTGACAGGCATCAGTGTAATGTAGAAATAGTTAAAACTAAAAAATAATAAGTTTGGGTTCTTTAGCCCGACAATTTGCATGTGCCATAAACAATACGTACTGAATAGAATGCAATTAAATACAAAACAATAACGATGGCATTTTGATTGAATATTAATCAGAAACAGGAAAAAACAGGCAGAGACCTGAGATAGATTTATCAGGCAATCTGATGTCTGAAGAAGCTCTACACAGTAACATCATTTGTTTCTTTCCTGCTGACTCTGAATAGGATTCAGATAAATATTTATCATTATGGTAAAAATCTGATCTATTACCTACTGAAAATCTATTACCTATTTGATCATTAAACAAACATATAAAACTTTATACACATATTTTTATTAAAAACTTGCTGAGGAACAATCCAACACCCAGGTATGTAGGTAGGTAGGTAGATAGATAGATAGATAGATAGATAGATAGATAGATAGATAGATAGATAGATAGATAGATAGATAGATAGATAGATAGATGGTATTGAGACAGTGAGAGAAAAAGAGAGACACAGATATAATATATATATATATATATATATATATATATATATATATATATATATATATATATATATAGAGAGAGAGAGAGAGAGAGAGAGAGAGAGTAGAATGCAAAAACAACACACTCCACCTGTATGTCATCTGTCTTTTAATGGAACAATGATTTATTTCTATTTATTCATAGACACTGCACCGACTAACAACCGCATTGTATTTTTTTTAAATAGCTTTTCAATATGATATATTTTCTAGAACACAGGCATGAACAAATATAAATGAATTCAAAGTCATCATCATTTGGGACATTTCTGAATTGTGTTATTTCACAAACAGGACGTGAATGTCTCCTCTGTATTAAAAAAAATTCCCCGGAGTCTTAAATGAACACCATGGCTATCTCCATGAACACGTCTTCCTCGTGCTCCACGCTTGTCCTCCAATTCCATATTGAAAAGGAAAAACAAAAGATACATATATACCGTCCATCATCCTGTAACTCAGAACGCAGGCCTTCTGGGAAAGAAGACGATAAAATGAGGAACTCAGATAAATATATATTTACTACACCAAAGAACAAATTTACAACACAGGTGCACTAGTAAGTCTCTCATAATTATTTTTTTCCCCCTTTTTTTTCCTTAAACTCTATTTTGTACAACTGAAATAACATTTAGAATTTATAATTGACACCATCAGATTTTTAAAAAATATGTATTTGTGTGATTCTACCAACCAACCCCCCCCCCCCCGAGTCCGTATCCGATTTAATACAAAGTGTCTTTACAAAAAAAGAACCTTGTTGCATAAGTCACATGGTCAAGCAGTAATGGAAGTGAGTGAGTGCTGATGATGTGTGTGTGTGTGTGTTTGTGCGTGTGTGTGTGTGTTTGTATGGATTAGGCTATTCTTAATGACTCCTTTACACGCTCTTAGAGAAAAGTGCATAAACGTGAATAAAATAATCTTTCCATATTATATGCAAATGGCTTGCTAATTCGAGACGGTGCGTGGAGACATGACTAATACATTTCTCTGACTCAGAGCGGCCTTTATTCGTACATTCCCTTTGATATTCGACAGCGTGTAGGAGTGCTTCTAATGATTATAGCGCTGATAAAATAATCTGGTGAGAAGCCCACGACGTAGAACGCTGTCCTATTATTGGGCACGAATTTGTCACTACGTGTCTTTTTTTCAGGGCTTGTGTTATGGCTAAGTCCTTGTTTAATTAGCACTGGGTTTTGGATGGAGGTTGAATTCGCTGCACGGATGCTTCATTCAGACGTACACTGAGAGCAATAAAAGGACAAAAGACGATCCAACATAAAAGACACATCGGGGGACAGTGGCCTTGTTGGTCCATATCCCATATTCTTTAGAACATCATGCACTGGGACACTGAAAGAAAAAAACATTCACAGTACATTCAGAACTCGACGATAAGAAAAAAAAATTGCTATAAAAGGGACGAGGGAATGTCACGTGTGGCTTCAAAGAAGCATTAAACTGTCCAGTGATTCTCTTACTTCTTACTGTATGAGCCACACTGCTGTTCCCTGACTTCTTTATTTTTTATTTTTTTATTTTTTTTTATTTTTTTGGAATACATGATCAGTGATCAGTTAAACACTTTAAAACCAGGTCTCAAGAGAGGAATTTTAAAAGATGTGTTTAAAGTAAAGAGATAAAGAGGAAAGAAGAAGTGTTAAGAAATAAAATACACGCAGATCAGAGGGAAAAAAGACCCTTATTGCTCATGCCAATCTTGAAAGGACACAGACTCACAAATGCAGAACATGCAAAAAAGGTTAGCCTTAAACGCACTCACACTCACACGATTGAACACACATCCACACAACCTTAAAAACCTCAATTTTTCTTGTAGTGTCAAATATCAAAAGGAGCTGTGTTCTAGTAGATCGCTCTAAAAGCACGGTAAATATCCTAGAGTAAAACTAAGACCCCGGAAAGACACCCGATACCTAATGAACACCCAAAAACCTCCCCCAATATGCACTGAATTTCCGTTGCATCCACCTCATTCTCTGCACTAGCAAGTTTAAGACTAGAAATATAAAGACACACAATACTCCAAAAAATTGTAACAAGCATGGAAATTATGGACATTGTTTATGGTCCCTCATAAATCTGTTGGGAAAAGACTGAAAAGCCTTCGTACTCGGCACTGTGGGCCCAGGCGGCTCTAGTGTCCAAGCACAAAGAAGAAGAGCTAAAATAAAGGGTTCTGATCATGACTTCGTTCTCATTAGTCTCATCTCATTGGTTCTTCCTATGAGAGAGGGTGCTCTCTCTCACTCTCTCATTCTCTCACCCTTTCAATCCCCTGCTCCTCCAGCATCCGTTCGCTGAATGAAAGAGGGAAAAATAATAAACACCAGGTTGATTCCTCTTAATGTAGGTCTATAGAGCTGATATGCGGACAATGTTGCTCTGCAAGAAATCGGGCGAACTGGCCGAGTCGCGGCCCTCTGGTGTGGTAACTGGCGGAGTCGGCATGCTGATGACCGCCGCCGTGATGTAGGGCATCTGGTCCGAGTTCAACGCCACCGTCTCATCGAACTTGGCATTCAGACTGGAACGGCTGCAAAGGGAAACAGACAGAAATTCATACAGACTGCTTAGTCTTATCACATCATAAAATAGAACAGCCTATAAGGAACCAGTATGCAAATTCAATTTGCATATTCATCAAGTTTTTGTTTTTAAAAGGTCCCTGATTAAGCTCCCTGTTTCTGGACCTTTTTCTGTCTCTATTGAATTTTTTTTAAATCTTATTGCATCATAAAATATAAGAGCCTATAAGGATCCAGGCTGCAAATTTAATTTGCATATTTATGATCACGTTTTCAAATTCAAGTTTTTTTAAGGTCTTTCATTAAGTGCTCTGTTTCTGGAACATTTTTCTGTATGTATAGAATTTTTTTTATACATATGTGTAAAGGTTAGCACATCATTAATTAAATCGCCGTGATATGATAAGTGAGAGAAAGTCAGGGAGAGAGAAAGAGAGATATAGAAAGGGAGAGAAAGAAAGAGTGAGAGAGATAGGGATTCTCTCAGCTGTCAGTTGGACCACACAGGCGAGTTAGTTAGTGGGTGATACAGCTGGAGCTGCACTGGATTCCAGCAGCATGACTCAACATGGAAACACTGCTCCCACTCCTAAATACCACACACTCCTAAATACCACACACACAAGGCAAAATGCTAATGCTAATAGCATTGCTGGTGTATGCCAGAGTGTGGAAATCACCATAATCTGACACAGTGTCCAAACTGAATGAAAGTGTATGAGTCAGAGGTTCATTATCTGATCCAGGTCTTTTTCTGCGATGTTAATATCCTTTGCTTAAGTGAGGAACAAAACTCACAGTGTGACATATAGTTATAAGAAAATATTCAGTGATGGAGTTACTGTTATCACCCCAAATCTTTGGACTTCCACTGATGTTGCTAAGGATGACGTGTGTGTCATGTTGTGCTCAGATCATGAGGGTGAATGCAAGGCTCCATGTTTCTTCATCAGGCACTCGTGCACCTTTCATGACATAGCAGGAATCAACCAGATGTGTAGTTATTTTTTTTTTTTTAGAACATATGCATATGCTTAATGGTTTTTATTTCAACTACAGATTTCAAAAAATCATCATATAAAAATTAAATTGAGTATTGACTTTCATGACACATTGCTAGCTAGCTGTTACTAATAAAGATAACATAGATAAAAATATAAAGCTAAAAATATGTTGAATAATTAGTGGGAAAAAAATGAAGATTTAAGGTGATTAGAATTCCCAATATGTATTAAAATATACTGCAAGCTGTAAGCATGTTAGCTGTTACACTACTATCACTATGGTTGCACCGTGCCACGAAATGTAGCATTACTGTTTCTGACAAGTGGTCTTTAGCTTCGTCCTAAATCAGTACTCAGTTCTCAGCCAATTCTCATAAAACAAATAAATAAAATAAAATAAAATAAATTTGAGAGAATTGTTCATTGTCATTTGTTAATTGGTAATTGTATTATTCCTGCTAACAAATACGGCTTGGTCTGGTCAGCTACCAGTTGCCAATATACATCTGGTCAAACTGGTGGATCAGCTCATACTTGCTTTTACACAGCAGAAAGACCTTTTAAAATCATTCTAATATTTATTCATAAATGTATTCAGGCCATTAGGAGACTGGAAATAACCTCCATCTATGTATTGCATTGTAAACTCTCTGAAAGATGAACAGACTCATCATCTGATGTGAGGTCACAACTGACATGCTCATCATTAACATCATGTTGGTTGGGATAACGCACACGAATGACAGCTTGTGTGTTTGTACCTGTTGCTGATCGGCCTCTCTCTAATCTGGATGGTGCTGAGCTCCTGCAAGCTGTCCCGGCGGCCTCCAGTCATGTTGGAGTTGGGCACGTTGAAGCTTTTACGCTTGTTGCGGCGGGAACAACAGGTCAGACCATGAGGAGAGGAAGACAGGGAGGAGGACCGCGAGGTGGACGGCTTCACCATGGACACTTCCATGCAACTTGTCTCGTACGTATTCTCATCTACAAACTCGTGATTCTGAAAGAGAGAGAAAAAGAACAGAGTGAAAACAAAACTCTATTTCTTTTTACATATATGACCCAAAACAGCCAATCTTGGGATAGTGATCACAGAGATTATTTAAAAAGTTGCCATTATTGGTTGAACTGGAGGAAAAATCATTAAGAAAGAAATGAAGTCTGTAAATACAAAACCAAATTTTTTTGCTTTCATTTAATTGAATGTTACATTTTAAAAAATCCCATTCACACCCTCTCATGACTAGTGTTGTGTAGTGCTTTCGGTGCCATCGGACTGCATGTCATTATCTAATCCCACTCAGTGAGTGTAGAGACATGTGTGCAAGCTCACAGAGTGATCCAGACTCGTTTTTGGATGCTACTAAAAGTACACGATTCAACCCCTAGATGAAGGTTAAGGCCTCTGTTCAATGAAGGTTAGCCATTGAGGTATGAAGAAGAGCACATGTTGATAGACATGAGCTTCCATGGTGTGCTTTCACAGGTAAAGAATCAGTGCTTTGATTTGATTTGATTTAACTGCTTTACAGTCTCAGGTGCAGCTCATGCCTGGTTGGAATAAAAACCTGCATCCATTCAAGTCATTTATTCACCAAGATATCTGGTATTATGAACTTTTCTCATGTAAGAACCCTGAATAAGAACTATGAAAGAAGCTTGATATCCAGACGTTTTGAAATGGTAAACCAAATCTAAAGAAATCCAGCGTTATCCCAACAAAGATAAATGGTAGGTCGGTGTTGCCTTAAAAAACATACTGATCAAGCTGAACAATCTCGGCTGTGTATTGATTGGTATTCTGTGATCCAATCAAAAGTTTTTTGTACGAATAAAGGGCATTTGAGGTCATTTTTTTAAACATTGCTAAACATATCACAGATCTATTAAGACAGTTCTGGTAAATGATATTATTTAAACATCATACAAGTTCACATTTGTGCTTGAGTAGCTGCAAGGTGGCCTTCCCCACGAACAAAAGCCCAAACACAGCTAATGCAGTGTGAGGAAAACTGCTTCATCTTCACTGAGTAAATATACAATGTACAAACTACTCAGAGCAGCAATGGAACCAAGTGCAAATCTTCCCCTGACAAAAACAAACCTCATCTGTAAAAGAAACATCAAGCAGGCATGACAGTAATCTGACCCGGCCTAAATGGAGATCACAGAAAGTCCCTGAGCTCTGATGAACTGCGACTTTGGCTGCGTCCCAAATCGCTCTTCAATGCGTTGGCCGTACAGAGGAATTTTCCATTTCGGTGTCTCGAGCAGTGGCCTACATAGGGACCAGTGGGTCACGGCCTGTATAGACACTGTGTAAGCAACCGGTTTGGCTGACAGGGGTTAGACCCTAAGTGTCTTTTTCTCGCCTACCTGCTAACAAGGTCTCTCGAGACGAGTGTTCGTTTACAGCCGCAGAGCGAAGAGCACACTAAAACAAACAAGCTCATGCACTGTGGTTTATTAATGAGAACTACAAGGCTTTCTGATGCTATTTATAGAAACATCTCTGTTTCTTCAGAGAAATCATATATAGTGAGTTGAATAATTACAAGAAATGTAGAAATACATAGAGATGCTCTGCTAAGAGCTTGGCATAGGCTTGATGGAAAAATACATATAAATAACCATTGTGAAATTTTGTGAGATTCGAGTATTGATCCAATAAGAATAATAGCAGAACAAACGAGGGACTAGAAATGCGGAACATTTGGCTTGTCCACTCATCACCAAATCATATTAATTCAATTCAGTTTCATTTGTATAGCGATTTTAACAGTGAAATAGTCAGGAAGCAGCTTTACAGGAATATAAAATTTGACATTTCAATGTTTCCCTAACTCCCTAAGACGATATGAGGATGAAACCTTTCTATAACTGTACAAGTGTGATTGTGTAACCAGGAGTTTTAAACAATTCATAAATGTTTGTTTTTATGGATTCTACTGTATTTCAGCTTGGTTCTGTTTCAGAAAGTATTATTGGTTATATAAGGAATTAAACACAACCGGGTGTACTGTGCTAGGAAACTAATCACCATGGATGGTGCTATGCAGCCTAGCATGAAACAGAGTTACTCTTAACTTACCGTCAATAGTTTTTTTTTAAAAAATATCTGCTGTTATTTTTATATTTCTGTTTCATTCTAGATCTAAATTATGTAAAGCTTCCACCATGCAAGTCCCTGTGAATTTATTATCACTACAAAAACGATTACATAATGTATATACAGCATCTGCATCACCGCCGGTTCGTATCTACCCCATATCCACCAGTACAATTATAGCTCACTGGTTTTGGACCACTGTTGTAAGTTTGAATCCCAGGGCCCTTATCCCTCAATTGCTCGGCTGTATAAATGGGATAAATGTAAGTCTCTGATAAATGTGAGCATAAATGTAAGTCTCGACCAATCAGAATCAAGGATTCAACTGCGCTGTGCTATCCACTTAACTAAGAGAAACACTTACACATGTCTTTTTATGACCTTACCTTAATTTCTATTGGCCATTGTTATTAAAAAATATGTTGGAGCGTTGGTGCTTCCATTAATTAAAAAATCAAATGAAAGAAAGAAAAAACTCTTACCGTAGTCTTTTCCAGGCAGTGTAGGAGATGGTGATGCTGAGTCTCAAACGTAGGATTAGTTTTGCAAACAAGCGCCTTCCCAGCCTCCTTTGATGCCTTATGGGAGAAACAAAACAATTTGACAGGTCATCAAGCAATCGGTCCACTCAATGACAGAGGAAAAAGAGAGAGAAAAGACAAGAACATGGGAACAGTAAGGCCAAGAGCTCTCACAACGCTCCAGCAACTTTTTGAATCGTTGTGACAACATTAGTCTGAGTGCCACTGTGCATGTCTCATTCTCTCCGGGTTAGCACTGTGACAGATGCCTCTCAGTTTAAAGGCAGCAGACGACTAAGGATTGTGTGTGGGTGTGTATTTGTGTGTGTCTAGAAGACCAAAATGTGTAGAAAGGATTCATTTAGCCACACCAATACAGCCATGGATACATTTGAGAACTTGGTTTGTTCTGCAAATCTAGGAATCCCATATGAGCTTGTTTCCACTACAGGAACCTTGACAAGAACTTAATAAAACTTCCACCAGAGAAACCAGCCCTCATTTTAGATCCTGGGTCAAAGTTTCTAAACCTATTTTGGATCCTGCTCCAGATTTGGTCAGAATGATTGGTTTGAAGCTTGTAACACAGAACATCGCTGATTGAACAAAGAAAAAGCCGAAACTTTTTTCCATAGCCCGTGATTAAGATTAAGCAAGATCCAGAGAACATTTCTGTGATTATTGTGTGGCAGCCAAGAAAAACCTTTCACCTGGTTACTTTCTCATTTACAAACAACAGGCTTAAAGATTTCATTCTAATTCCACCGAAATCGCCTCTCCTACCATTAAAATGAGGTGTGTCCCAAATCACATACTCAAACACTAGTCTATGCCATTTTGTAGTATAAATAGTGTCAGTAGTGTCAGTACTGACAATTCCAACAAGGAGAAATGCAAGCACTTGAATGATGCACTTATTCAGCTGAAAAAAATCACTCGCGGCATGTGGGAAAAGGGGCGGAGCCGCATGCTACATACTATATGATACATACAGGATGCATACTCTTGATGAGAACATCTTTCACATGTCTTTTGACTTAGTCAAAAATGTACAGCATTCTGCTAAAGCTAGCAGTATTGCATTGATGTCTTTTCTGTCGACTGGGGAAACAACTTTAAAAACTGTTTAATAAAAAAACGTCAGTGTTCCATTTGAGATGATACGACCCTTCTAACATTAATACACTGGACACTAAAGCTTAAATTGCATAAGTGTATAGTGTGTATGTAAGCCATTTGGGACACAGCTATAAAATGCATATTGAAAAACATAACTGCTGCCAAGTTTAAAAAAAAAAAAAATTGGAATTGAGTTCTTGGTTTGAAGATCAGTATCATCCACAAAATTCTCTGTCTCATCACCTGAGGTAAAATGGCATCATCTCGTCACTCCGCTGATCTCTGTTCATGCTAACCTCAGTGTGGGAAATAACAGTTCTTTTGAATTCAATTTTATTTAAGTGTATTACTTGTAGAAGAACTGAAATTTTGCTCATCTTATGGATGCTTTCCAGAATTTATCCACAGAGACATCTAATGGATTTTCCCACACCACCACAGACATAGTAAAAAAAATGATGAATATATGTTGGGTCTAGTAGCAGGCCATTTTTGGTAAACAGTCTTGAGCTTGAAATAGTACTTTGCCTAAAATCTACATTGATATTATTATTATATTTCTGATTCTAAGTAATACCATAAAGAGCAACAACCAGAATCTGAATCACTGTGGGGTTTTTGTTCATTTAAGATTGTTCTAGAAGACATTAGTGTATACTGTGCCAGCTCCGGGAGTGAGTACGGGCACGTTTCCAAAAGAATTCCTTTTAACTATTTCTTCTCCCCGATGTGGTCAAGCTATTATTTATGTTCCCACCCACAAGACAGCTAAGACAGCTAAGAACCAGACAGGGTAAAGGCTAAAGCGTGCTTCCTCCAGACAAAGCCAAATAACTGCATGTTTTTAACCTGCTGCTTATGATATCACCCTTGGAGGGAAAGTGCAATCTGCCCTCTTACACATGCATAATCATACAGAAGCCCATGGTAGGCAGATGTCACTGTGTTTGGCAGGTCTGAGAGAGGAGGTCTTTAAGTATGTCATTCCTTCCATCCAGGCAGCAGGGCCACATTTTCTCTCATGTGTCTTGGCCAAGGAGGGCTGTAGCATCATGGATTTGAGCTGTGAGTCTCTTTTCTGTTGAACAGTGAAGACTTGATTGCTTTTCCACAATATTGGACAGTTGATTTGAAGTTTAATTTTCAGTTTACATTACATGACAGCAAATACACAGAAAGACTTCAACGTTGTTTTTTATCGATTTATTACATTAAAGTAATCTTAAATTTTATGTCGATTTTTGATCAGAATGTCTACGTTTTCGCCACATTTGGTACAGCAAAAGCAGAAATGTTGTGAACTGAGTTATTGTGGTTGATGAAATGCTCAGTGAAGGTGTTCTTGAGAAGCTGAGAAACATTTGACCAAGAAGCAATGTTCAGTATGGCAAGCTTCATGTAGTCCAAAAAACACCCTAAAAAAAAACTAAAAAAGAACCCGGAACTTACAACTCAGTAACTAAAATAAACTGTAAATGTTTCTGAGCTCCACAAAATGTTTCCTGCAGTGGAAATGTGCTTGATGATGTCCATTTAAAGTCAAGTGTCTACTGCATTTAAACCTCATGCGTCCCCATTTCAAACCGTCCGGTTCATCAAGGCAGGACAATACACGATGCAGTCCAAAGACCACAGCTGGAGTGTTTACCGTGTGAGCAAACATCCGCTCAAACACCCAGTCAACACTCCCCATGGCCTCTGAGTCACACTGGCCCCATCTCACCCCCCTCACACTGTTAGATGCTGGCAATTCAACGACATGCAGCTCAGACATTCTCATTCCTCCATGGGATGGAAATCCAAGATTCATTCACATGATGTCATGAGGAAGAAGAGTAAACACAGGCCTGTTCAGGCAGCCGTGGAAGAAAAATGCTTGTTAAAAGATGAATGGAGCACAAACGGGTAAGTAGGGGTAGGTGCAATTGGCTCGAGATGAGATGGTGAAGAATGGAGGAGAAGGCAAAAAGATAGGTCATTGTAAACGAGTGATGATTCCCGGAACGAAGTATTGTCATCTTCGTGTCTTCAAGTGACGATGTGAGAGACAAATAAAGTGCAAAAATATCACGTAAATATGAGAAAGAAAAAAAGGGGATGTTAGAAAAGGATGAAGAAATGAGACAGCAGAAGGGAAAAAGAAATATTGTTAGAGTGAATGAGAGATAAAAGGACAGAGTAGAGAGAGAGAGAGAGAGAGAGAGAGAGAGAGAGAGGGGGAAAGAGAGATGTTAGACAGATGCCATGATGGAAAGCTTTTGAATGAAAGCAGCTCTGGCCCCATGGTGGAGAGGTAAAAGTTGTGCATGCACCAGCACCAGCACCAGCCTCTCATGGCACAGCATGGCTCCCGCGGTTTCCACGGTTACCTCCTCCTCGACGTCGACCAGCAGCCCATTGCGTTTGTACTGCAAATAAGCGTTAGCACCCCAGCTCTTCGTGGCACGAATTCTAGCAAGCCTGGTTTTCTGTTCGGACAAACACATACGTGCGAGCATTTTAGCCTAACACTCTATCCTCGTATGTCACCTGAGTGTTTGTTTGTGTGAGTGTTTGTGACATTCGAAATAATTCTAGGTGAGGTATAAACGGTGGAATGTTCATCACAAGGACCATTTAATTTCCCTTCGTCCTTCTCTCTCTGTCGCTTTCTCCCTCTCTCTCATCTCTGTCTCTCTCTCTGTCTCTCTGTGCTTAACAGTAAAAACAGATTGTTGTTTTAGAGCTCATTTGTCTCTCTGTGTACGTGAGTGTGCATAAATCTCTGTGTGTGTGTGTGTGTGTATGTGTGTGTGTATGTGTGTAGGGATAAAGATATCGGCCTATGTGTCTCTTGTGGCTTAGCTGGACTCACACAGGCAAGTGAAGGGCAGCAGGACATGCAGGAGGAACGTGATTGTGTATTCTGCTGCAGCTCTGCATACTGATCACCCCCCAGAGGAGAGGCGCTTCCTGCACACTCCTGCTCCTTCCTCGACATCTCTATTCTCCCGTAGAGCTGTCTACTCTCTCCACTTTTCCCAAACTCTCTCATCTGTCACTCTCTTGAGCCGTCTGCTTTTTTTCTCTGTTGAACTTTTTGACCAGCTCTCTGAGACTCACACTGTATAAAAATTCTATGCATGTCATTTGAGGGTTTAATGTTGTAGAGACTCGAAACACGAGCACGAGCCGCAGTCATGTAGGTCCCTTGTTCTAAAAGCACGTTCATTAGCCAAATTGTTTTTATTAACATTTCCAGGTGTACCTACATAAGCACTTTATAGCAACTGCCATAGACCTATACATAAATATTTACAAAGGAAACTGAGGCTTTCATGATTTACATTTTTTGGTTAAACGTCATTCAGGGGCAGTGTTCATAGGACTTCATTACAAGTACATAAGCCGTTTATGTCATATGACTACATAAAAGTTGAGAAAGGAACTGTACATGAAGTTATTAATGTTTTGATAGCATTAAGAATGATGTTCCTAAGCACTTTATAACAACTGACAGGAAGAACTGTTGTTGAAGAAATGAAGCCGTGTACTTTATAAAACTAATAAAAAAGGTTTTGGTAACACTTTACACTGAGGGCACTGTTCACAGGCTACATAACACCTACATAAACCATTTATGGCAATAGTCATAAACCTACATAAATATCTAAAAAAAAAAGAACCCCAGAGGTTTTTAATGTATAAACAAGTTGTCTATGAATGTATTAATTTTTTTTGTAATACTTTATTCAGAGGTGGGCTACATGATACCTCCATAATCCCTTTATTACAGCTATCATAGACCTACATAAAAAGAAACTGCAGGGGCTCCAGATGTATAGCCAAATTTTTCATGAAGATAATAAGTTTTGTGATAACACTTAACTAAGTGACGATGTTGTTAGGGCTATATAACACTGACATAAAAAGTTATTAATATTTTGGTAAAGAGTGATATCATAGAGCTTCATGACATGGACATAAGCATTTATGAAAAATGTCCCATGATAAATGAACATTTAGAAAGGATATGAAGGGGTTTGAAATGTAAGAAGCCAAGTTGTCTATGGTGTTAATAGAATTTGTTTATGGTAAAGAATTATTGACTCTCAGTATTCGATATATGACACCTAAATGAGCCTTTTACGACAATGAACATAAACCAACATAAATATTTAAAAAGGAACTCCAGAGATTCAGTCTTATGTCTAATAAGTATTTGGTAACACATTAATCAAAGATGATAATCACAGGACTATATGACTCCTACATAAACACATTATGACAACTGTCATAAATGTACATAAACATTTGAAAAGTGCTACAGAGGTTCAAGATGTAAACTATATATATATATAAATAAAGTTGTCTATAACGTTCTGAGCGTTTTTTGGCAACAACTTAATCAGAGATGGTGTTAATAAGGCTTTATGGCACTTATATAACACCTTTATGACAACTGTACATTTGACAACTATATATATATAGATAGATAGATAGATAGTATTTACTGTAGTATTACAGTATATACGTATGTATTTGAAAAGGAAACAACAGGGGTTCAAGACTAAAACAAAGTTGGTCATACATTTATTAACATTTTTGCTAACACAGTCTACAGTAGCAGCCTTCATAGGGCTACATAATCAAATTACTGCCATACACCTATATAAAATGTAATATAAAAAAAAAATTTCAGTTCGGGTTATGACGTACAGTTTATATCCCCCACTATCAAAACTGAAGAGGTTTAAAATGAAGTGGTGTTAATCCAATTATTTTTCAGTTCATATAGCTTATAACTTATATTAAGCGTAAAGGATCAATAATTGCTGATTTTGTTTAATTTTAAATGTTGTAACAGAATGTTTGTATTCTGTAGAAGGAAAGTTCTGTAGAAGACGATCGAAAGGAACTAAATGAATACAATTTGCCTAATATGAACAAAAAATAATATCTAATTTTACTGTTTATAATTAAATGTCATTTAATTATTATTGACCTTTTTTATGCTATTATAAAACTACACTTGTTATTGTGTGTGTGTATATATATATATATATATATATATATATATATATATATATATATATATATATATTCTTTCTTTTTATTTATTTTATTTTCAAAAAATGATTTGTTCCAAAATAAGCATATTTGTTGTTGTGTGTATTTGTGCACAGACGTGTGTTGGAATCGTGATGGAAATAATCCAGGTGATCACAGCTCTATTAAGAGGTTGCTGATGATGACCCCAGTGGGTCATTTGAGGTGTGTGTTTGTGTGTGTGTGTGTGTGTGTGCGTGTGTACCTTTTGAGCACGGCGTTTCTCTGCACGCTGACTCTGATGGTAGATGCGACTGAAGTTCGAGACGATGACAGGCACAGGCAAAGCGATCACTAACACACCACTGAGGGAGCAGATGGACCCAAAAATCTTGCCCATTATTGTCTTCGGCACCATGTCTCCATACCTGCAGCAGAAGAAGAGACAGATTCATCACACATATCTCCTATTATTCTGCATAAATTGCTAGCAATGTGGTTTTCTTATGCTTTGTAACCCAAGCTTTGGCACCATAAATATGATTATGAGCGACACCATAACAGCAGGCAAAGTGAAATGTGGATTAGAGAGAGATGAAAACAGCAAATATAGTTTCACAAATATTCCGAGTAAACTGCAGAAATCCCTGGAATTACATCCAGCCTTCAATACACAGCTTTTCAAAGGTAAACTTGAAGAAGATTAGAACATCGCAATTAAATATTCGATCTGTTCACCAGTCATGATTTAATAACAGGTTGTTAAAAAGGTGTTTTGATGAAGACAGCTCACCTGCTTCATATGAGGTCAGAATGTTGACTTTTTAAATTAATTATATCTTATTTGTAGCCTTATTTGTAGCCTATTACCCAAACTCAGACTTCAGCACGCATGTCTGAGAGGTTTATTACTCCTGCAGCCTTAGAGAAATAGAATCAATCTGCAACTCATTTGGTCCCTTCGAAGGAAATCTAAAAAATCTAAATCTCCAAGAAAAAGAAAGTAGAAGTGGAATTTATATTGTCATTCCTTTATATAAGTTTGATTCCTCTATAATAACTTTCTCTATCTACTGTATGTATACACACACACACACACACACACACACACACACACACATATATATATATATATATATATATATATATATATATATATATAGAGAGAGAGAGAGAGAGAGAGAGAGAGAGAGAGAGAGCACAATGCATAATAAAATCATGAAGATACACACGTGATCTCTGTGACTTTACCCACTGCAGTGTTATTGTAATGAAAACAGCCAGCTGATTTCCTGAGATTTTCACACATAAGGAAATAATCTCTAGAGTTTATACAGAATAATAATCCATCTGTAAACCACGATTACTGAAGTCTTGACTTTTGCTTTATTCTGATGTTATTAACTCCAAGCTCTTCACTTGTATCTGTGTTATTTTATGGAATGGGGTTGCTGCTGTATGATTGGCTGATTGGATAAGTGCACATATGAGCAGGTGTTCTTAATAAAGTGGACACACACACACACACACACACACACACACACACACACACACACACACACACACACACACACACACACACACACAGAGAGAGAGAGAGAGAGAGAGAGAGAGAGAGAGAGAGAGAGAGCGTGAGAAGTGTCTGTAACTTACTTTGACCAACTTTCTAGAGTACCATGAACTATAGCAGCATTATGAAGCCAGTACATTGTTACCAGCAACACATGAGATATTCTGAAAATGGCATCTTGTCTTATAAACAGTTATATATGTCTATCTCTTAGTGTGCTTTAATAAGTCTTTTGAATTTGCATTTTGTTTTGGTGACTAAACTATTATTTTATTTCTTTATTTTTAACACAATACCACTAGGAGGCAGAAGAGCGCCACAGACTGGGAGTCGTCCATCTGTTGCTGTTTGTCAGGGTGTGATGACTACTAATCTGCTTCCAGGCTTTGCTCATCTGGAAGCTCTCTAGCTCTGACCCATCAATTTAAAATCAAGAAATAAAACACAAAATGTGTGCTTTTTTTCCTGAACAGATTCTGACCTACTTTTCTCACTTTTTTCTCTTATCACGTAAAAAAACCATGAAGAGTTTTGTTCATAACGAGGCACTGCAGTGCTGCGGGTGTGTTCTGCACGGAGAAGCTCCAATCCTTCCCATAATGTGTAGAGCACGTTGCCATGGAAACACTATGTACTTGTACATCATTGTTCCTTTACACACAGGCACACTGCTTCTGTCAGACAGTCAAGAATCAACCAGAGCGACAGTTGAGAAGATCTGTAGGAAGATGTCGGTGTTAGCTTGTCGATCTTCTGCTCTTCTGAAGACGGTCGAGTTTGGAAGGAATCCGAGAATCGCCCGAGTTGATGTATTGTGACTTCCCGTGGAATGATTCAAGAAAAGAAAGCGGCTTTTAAAGCGGAGAAAAAACACGTAAAACTGAGAAAATATCAAAACGGCTTTTTACCCTCTGCCGAATTCAATTCAATTCAATTCCATTTATTTGTATAGCGCTTTTAACAATTCCCGTTGTCTCAAAGCAGCTTTACAGAAGTATGGAAACAGAAGAGAGAGAATATATATATATATATATATATATATATATATATATATATATATATATATATATATACTAATAATAAGAAAAAAATAAATAAATTGATATATACAATTAATGTTTAAAATTAATTTAAAAAATGTGAACTTCAAATTATAAAATATATCCCTAATGAGCAAGCCGGAGGTGATGGCGGCAAGGAAAAACTCCCTGAGAGGATATGAGGAAGAAACCATGAGAGGAACCAGACTCAGAAAGGAACCTCCTCCTCATTTGGGTGACACTCTACAGTAAATAATGTAAATGTAAATAATTCACATTAGAATTTACATTCGTACTACTTTCCAGATTAAATTATGAGACATGCAATTATTTCATCCCATATCAGTTTCACAGCTTATTCATAACCAGTTATAGTAATCTAATAGTGTTCTGTAGACAGATTATATTTCTAAAAGAAGCTTAAAACACTTTTCAGTAACATGATATTACTGGAATGGACAGGTGATGAGGAAGGAATAACACACTTCTGGCTTTTTTAGAGAAAATAATTCACTCTAGAGCTTTTTTCACTTGATCTAGTGAACTCTGGGTGATTGTAAACTCCGGATAAACAGAATACTGGGTTTTCATAGTGTTTCATAGTGCTTACAATTTACACTGCGTTAAGAAATATTCCTGGCTATTCGTAATCATTCTCAACATCATTAACATTAACATCATTAACATTAACATCATTAACATTTACATTAACATCATTACCAGTAACATTATAACATTTTATGTTAACATTAACATAATTCCGTGAACATTATTAACATTTATGTTAACATTAACATAAACATTAGCATTATTAACATCATTAACATTTATGTTAACATTAACATTAATATAAACATTAACATTAACATCACTAACATCATTAACGTCATTAACATTAACATCATTAAATTGTATGTTAACATTAACATAAGTCCATTAACATTATTAACATTTATGCTAACATTAACATCAGTAACGAAATTAATATCATTAACATTAATCAATATTACCATAATCAATATTACCATCATTAACATTAACATCATTAACATTTAGATTAACATCATTCACGTTAACATTATTAACATTAACATCATTAACATTTAGATTAACATCATTCACGTTAACATTATTAACATTAACATCATTAACATTTAGATTAACATCATTCACATTAACATCATTAACATAAATCAATATTACCATCATTAACAGTAACATCATTAATATTGACAAGTGCCAACTCAGCTTGTAAAGTGTGAACTGTTCCTTTAGTGGTCAGTGTTTTATTCCTCTTATATCATACATTGTATCAACAATGTGAAGTGCCTAGTTATTATTAATATCCCGGAGAGTCCATGAGACCAGTCAGTTTCTCTTATATGTCACTAGCTTCTTTATGTGTGACTGACAAACTGAAAAGTACTGAAAAAACCTCCTCATCCGTCCTGAACACTCTTCTACTTTCAGGAAGCACTGTAACACTGTACTGTTACACTTCAGTGTAAACACTGAAGACTCCTTGCAGAAGTGTCTCATAGATATCTTACTTCTTAACTTAACTAACAGAACACTAAGCTTCATCATGTAAACAATGCTTGTTGTGTCCTGGTTCATGCTGCACCACACATCCTCCACTAATGCATGAACGAATACAGTGTATGAATATTATAACATCTGAGTAAATGATAATGACATAAAAATGACATCAAGCAGTTCCTTCGTAATACAATCAGAAGATCAGAAAACACACAAGAACACAGGTATGTTAGAGGACCTGGTTATGTATGGGAACACGGATTATATAAAAAACCTGACCTCTGAATGCTGACCTCTTGAGCTGTGAGAACAGGAGGTGTGTGTGTGTGTGTGTGTGTGTGTGTGTGTGTGTGTGTGTGTGTGTGTGTGTGTGTGTGTGTGTATGTGTGTGTGTTGCAGTGAGGCTGCGGTGGGGCTCTTTAAGGGTGCAGAGAGGCTCTCACTCTCACTAAGTGGAGAGTTTAATTGAATTACAGTGCGGTGGATTTTCGCTCAGGGGCCCGATGAGACGTAGCCTCAGAGGACCGAGCAATAATTACGCACGGCA
>NC_062536.1:14700540-14723040 GCF_022655615.1 Tachysurus fulvidraco
CCTCAACACCATCAATAATTCTGTCTATCCATTCCTCTATCTCTCCCATGAATGCTGAATGATCTGTTTCATCTCTGCTTGGCTGATCTCTCTCTCTTTCTCTCTCTCTCTCTCTCTCCCTCACAAACTCTGTCTATCTCTCTCCGTCTCTATCTCTACCTCTCTATCTCCCTTGCTCTCTCTCACAAACTCTCTCTATCTATCTCTCTCCCTCTCTGTCTCTCTTTCTTCCACTCCCTTCCTCTCAAACTCTGTCTATCTCTCTCCTTCTCTGTCTCTACCTCTCTTTATCGTTTGCTCTCCCTCACAAATTCTATCTATCTCTCTTCCTGTCTCTCTTTCTCCCTTGCTCTCTCTCACAAACTCTCTCTATCTATCTCTCTCCCTCTCTGTCTCTCTTTCTCCCTCTCCCTTCCTCTCAAACTCTATCTATCTCTCTCTCCCTCTCTGTCTCCATCTCTCTTTCTCCCTCTCTAATGCTGTCTATCTATCTCTCCCTTTCCCCCTCTCCCTTCTTCTCAAATTCTGTCTACCTCTCCATCATCTCCCTCTCAAACTCTGGTTGTGTATCTCTCTCCCTCTCTCTGTATCCCTCTTAATCTCTTTCTATCTCTCTCCCTGTCTGTCTCTCTCTCCACATAGCCCCCCATTCCTCTATGTCCCTTTCCATCTCTCCACACTCCCTCTGCCCCCCCCTCTCGCTCTCTTTCCATCACCGTCTCTCCCTCCCTCTATTTTACAGTATATCTATGTATGATGCAAATTTTGCTAATTGTTTTGTGCCTTTTTCCAGAAAACTTGAAGTGTTGAAGAGCACAAGATTCTTCTTTTAAACTCCTAGTACTAAAGACGCATCACTGTGTGATGTGATGAGGTCTTGGACCTTGGATCTGTAGAAAATCATTTCAAAATCATTTAAAAAACAAACAAAAACCCCAAAACAAAACAGCTTTAATATTACAAATCCTGCTGTAAAGTCTAAAGTTAAAGTAGGATCATAATGCTCTTTTATTTTTCCTCCGGAGCTACATAACACACACAAGCCATTGTATCCCATCATCATCATCATCATCATCATCATCATCAATTCAGGTGATCAGTCAGACATAATGCTGCACGCTTTGACTCAACAACACCACAAAAATCTCCCCTCACTACATCGCGAGTTACTTTAGATTGATGTTACTTAAGTGACACAGTTTACAGCAGGACACACAGAACTTTCCGGAAGGTTGATGACACAGCAGAAGGAGGTGAAGAGCTGAAGGAGCTGAAGGTGAGAGCTGGAGCACAAGCAAGTGAATGCTGATGCATGAGAGCGTACAGAGGCCTTCGGTATTTACACAGGAAACACACATAAGCATAAATACAGCCTGATCTAATAATAATAATAATAATAATAATAATAATAATAATAATAATAATAATAATAATAATAATAATAACAACAACAATAACCCTCAGCTCTACTACCGCTTAGTTTAAAAGGCCAAAAAAAACCTGTCTTTCTTTCTTTCTTTCTTTCTTTCTTTCTTTCTTTCTTTCTTTCTATAAAAAATACTTTCCCTTAATTTCAAACTGTATATCTAATGTTTCTTTTACTGTCTCCCTTTTCTTTCTTTCTCCCTTTTCTTTCTTTCTTTCTTTCTTTCTTTCTTTCTTTCTTTCTTTCTCATCCCCATCTTGTTTGATCTCTTCCTCCTTCTCTAAGCCATATTTTTCTTTCATTCTTTTTCTCCCCCTCTATTCTACCCCAACACACACACACACACACACACACACACACACACACACACACACACACACACACACACACACACACACACACACACACACAAACAGTCCTACATTCTCTTAATGTCACTTTCCCTCTGCTCTTCTCCCCTCAGTGTTGTTACTTTCTCTCTCTCCCTTTCACACATTCTAATATTTTCTTAATGTCACTTTCTATCTCATTCCCTCTGTTCCATTCATTCTGTCCCTATCATCCCTGTCTCTCTCTTTCAGACAGGGTTACGCTAATGGACTGCCAATCTATCCCATCGCCCTTAAGGGCCAAAGATGCTCCGGCATTTTCCCCTAATGAACATGAATTTCATCTGTCCATCATTGTGGTGCGATCATCAGCGCTTTCAGGCTGAAGCTTAAAATAGGTAGTAAGGGCTGCATTTCTATTCCACATCCCTCAGTGTGTGACATTACAGCTATGACAGACTCCAGAGGTCAAATCAATAAAGTGTCACAGAAGAAGAGTGAAAACAGAGAAATGCTCCAAGATTACAAAAACACTGTGCTGCAGTAAGAGAAAGAAAGAGAGAAAGAGGTGTGTAGATGAGAGCGCAATAAGAAGAGCAGAAAGGCTGGTGATGGAGGTCACGGTGCTGCGTGAGTGTCTCCTCATGCTGAAATAACGTATCTGCCACATCCTGTAAATGTTGGGGGAACATTGTGCTGATGGAGCTACAGGGACACCCCCCCAACACACACACACACACACACACACACACACGCACACACACACGCACACACACACACGCACACACACACACTCACACACACACACACGCACACACACACACACACACACGCCCAGCACTGTGTACTGAAGCAGAACCAAAAACACTTTTCTGTGTACACTTAAACGAGTGCGTACACATGCACACACACACACACACACACACACACACACACACACACACACACACACACACACACACACACACACACACACACACACACACACACACACACACACGTATACATATGCACACACACGTATACAAACAGGCACTTCCATCTCTCACAGGACTTGTACACAAAATGTTGTCTAAATCCAGGCCTGACTCAATCTCTCCTTACTAAGCCCTATTGATTCCTTCTGCAGTGTCAGTGGAGACACACACACTCACACACACACACACACACACACACACACACACACACACACACACACACACACACACACACACACACACACACACTCACCCACACACACACCCACACAATGACAGAAGCAAAGGCAAAATTATTTAACAAATGATCAAATGAGGTGGCTTAAAATTGTTTCTTCTGGCTCTGTTTTCACACACATACACACACACACACACACACACACACACACACACACACACACACACACACACACACACACACACACACAAACACACAGATTTCCAGTTTCAATATTTTCCATTTACTACAACATGCAGGAATGTGCTAAGATTAATGATGAAACCAGTCGCTTTGCAGGATGCAATAATGTCATCATGCCTTCAGCATGAGAAAATATCTTTAACTGCCATAAACATCTAACTAATACAGGACAAGCCAGCTAGAATCTATCAAAACTACATCTTCATTACTCAAAGACCTGACGCGGAGTTTATTGTATAGTTCAGAATTATGTAATATTTAGAGTAACAGCATGCAATCAATTTTTAACACAGTGCCAAGCAACAAATAAATAAATAAATAGATAGATACTACAGTCGCATGTGGTATATGACACAATTGTTTAAGGGTGCCAATAATTCTGCGTGTGCTTTTCCGTGTTTATTTCGCAGGTCTCGCTTCTCTTTTTACAACACACGTCTACTCCTTTTCTCCTTTACGTTGTACATGAACAATATTATTGTTTACATACCAAGCGTACGCCTTTTCTCCTTTACGTTGCACATATACACATTTTCTTCTTTCCATTCGTCATGTATGTTTTCTCATGTTTACATTCCATGTATGTTTTTTTTCTTGTATATATTACACTTTCTTGCACATGTATGTGTTTGCACTACGGGTAACATGAGCTTTTTGATGTTGTTAGAGAAATTGTAGAATAAAATGTTCATAAATGAATTGGAGGCATGGAAGCCTGTATTATCACCACATATACATTACAGCACAGTGGAATTCTTTTCTTCACATATCCCAACTGATGGGGGTCGGAGGGCAGGGGCAACTACAGTACGATACAGTGACCCGAGAGCAGGGAGGGTTAAAAGCCTTGTAAGGGCCTAACAGTGGCAGCTTTGCACTGCTGAAGCTTCCAACCACAGGTCCTTTTTTTTTGATGATCCACCAATTCTACTAGTTACACTACACACTGTACATGACTGACATGCTCAGTCTGATTCATGTAAAGGCCAAATAATGAAATAAATAAAGTCTGTGACATCTCCAGTAGAAGATCTGCTCCACAGTTCCACTTCTGAGTGTGTGTGTGTGTGTGTGTGTGTGTGTGTGTGTGTGTGTGTGTGTGTGTGTGTGTGTGTGTGTGTGCATATTTATATCTATATAGATGAGCAGATCTGGTCCAGTTCCTCCTATAATAGCCACTCCAGGCTATGACTAATACGACACCAGACCAGTGCAACGCTTCCTCAGCAAGCTCTAATTAAGTCGTCTAATTGCTTTAAATTTTGTCGGCCACTTTGTAATGTCTGAGGCTGGATGGATCACCTAAAAGTCTTCATTTCAGCAGAGATTTAAAGAGAGTTCTGCGTGTCTGTCTTGCCATGCCCCATCATGACCGTCACACATGTCAGATTCTCAGCCTGCCCTAAAATGACTCCTGGGGAGTTGCTATCTTTCATTGCATGGGAAAAAAATGAGAGAGAAAACAGAGGCTATAAATAGCTGGTCCCGGCGGCCTCACTCATCCGTCTGCTTTTGAACTTGTCATTCGCCAAATTGGTGCTCCGTAATGCACCATCCATCACCTTCTGGGTCCTGGTGTGAGAGTGGAGAGGAGGTGCCTAAGCGCCTGTAATTGTGTGTGTGTGTGTGTGTGTGTGTGTGTGTGTGTGTGTGTGTGTGTGTGTGTGTGTGTGTGTGTGTGTACATTACCTGTATGTATAGTCTATATTAATCACATGAAAGAATAGGAGGAATAACACACAGTATCAGTAAGTCACTATGTGTGTGAGAGAGCACATTACCTGTATGGATAGTATGTTCTTAACCATACATAGAAGAAACCCCAGTATCTGTAAGTAGATCTGTATATGTGTGTGTATGTGTGTGTGTGAGTGTGTGTGAGAGTGTGTTATCTGAGTGAATTACCTGCATAGTGTGTCCTTAACCACACTTGGAAGAACAGGAAGATTAAACCACAATATCAGTAAGTAGATCGGCATGTGTGTGTGTGTGTGGTCATTTCTCACTTGGCCTTGGTGCTAATCACCTGCCACAAAGGATCAGACGGGATGGTGTGACGAGCTAAATAGCAGCGGACAGAAAACACTCCTACAGGGTCAGCCTTCCTGTAATCTCATTCACACACACATAAATATGATTATAGACACAACCACTCACTCACACACACACACACACACACACACACACACACACACACACACACACACACACACACACACACACACACACACACACACACAGGTGTGTTAGTGTAGCAGGATGAGAAATACGCAAACTATCTCAGCAGCAGAGGAGAGAAAAAGAGATTGAATATCTGAGCTAAATTTTCCAATTAAATTTGCTTCTTCAGGAATTTTAGCAATCAAATTAGTTTTATCCATCGACTTGACCGGTATTTGTTAAAATTTGTGAAATCTACTGTGAATTCCTTGTTCACACTAATTCAAGGACGTAGAGGACAGATCATTTTACTGTTAGTGAAACTTTTTTATCTTTAATGAATTACTTATACTTGAGAAAAATGAGAATATTTGTGTAAATGAATTTAAAGACAAGCAATTACACCCCTAAAACAACTGCACTTACACTTGGCAGTACTTAAGGCTGTGTGTGTGAGTGTGTGTGTATGCATTTGGTTGTGTGTGTGTGTGTGTGTGTGTGTGCATTTGTGTGTTTATTTGTGTGTGTGGGTGTGTGTGTGAAAAAATGTGCAGTTGTCTGTTTGTATCTGTGCATTTGTGTGTTCATTTGTGTTTGCGTGTGTGAGAATATGCATTCATGTGTGAACTGTATTTGTCTGTTTGTGTGTGCATTTGTGTGTTAATTTGTGTGTGTGTGTGTGTGTGTGTGTGTGTGTGTGTGTGTGTGTGAGAGAGAGAGAGAGAGAGAGAGAGAGAGAGAGAGAGTGTGCATTTGTCTGTTTGTGTGTGCATTTGTGTGTGTGTGTGGGGGGGGTATTTGTAAAAGCACAATATATATAAAATATAGAAAATAAGTGGAATAGCTAAGAGCTCTCTCGAAAACACAACCCTAAGCACCACAAAATGGCTCCTGAACACTAGGGGGCGATCACATACAGCAGAAAGCACAGCTCATGCATCTTAACACAATTTAGCAAAAGTTTGTACTGAGACCAAACACGCCTGGCGCCCAACAGTGATTCTCCCATCCAACACACACCCTCCCTATCCCACACACCATATGCTTCTGGGAACACGAAGGGAACATGAGTCAACACAACCAGGAGCTCTTTATTTCAAATCATTTTTGGTGACACCAGAAAGAAAGAAATAGAGGAAAGAAAGCAAGCAAGTGGCTAATTTTCGATTCAGATTATGTTATTTATTTGTAATATGAGGGCTGCATGTAACTCAGAGTTCTGGAAACTCAGAAGCAAAGTGAATCCCTGATTATTAATAATTCATCGTTTCTAAATTTCCCTTCAAGAGAATCCCAGAGAAGGAGAATTAAATATCAAATAAGATTACAGTAGCTGTGCTGAATGGTTTGATTTTGCTTATCCGATTGTTTTTGATGAATGGCTCTAAATCTTTGAAGATTTAAGAGTTTGTGCTCCAGGATTTCTCATTACTGTCTAAATCACTCTTCTTCCGGGGTTTTCAGTTTCCTTCCACTCTATAAAAACACAGTTTGAGGCAGATGGGATATACTAAATTGCTCCTCACCTGTGCATGTGAATATATGCTGTCTCATCCCCGTCCTGTGCTCAGTGTCCCTGGTAAATGCTCCAGATCCATAGTAACTTACCTGTATTGTTTTAGTCTTTTTAAGCAATTTACCAAATTTCTTTCAATGTATTCCATGAAAATTCTCACCACCCACAAGGGGGCACATTCTGGTTTCCTTCCTATTCCAAAAACAGTAATTGTAAGCTAATTGGCAGCTCTATATTGTCTGTGGTGTGTAAGTGATCCTGCCCTGCAATAGATCAACATTCAGTCCAGGGTGGACCCTACTGTACCTTGTACCCCATGTCTCATGGTATAGGCTCCTGGTTCCTCACGTCCTAGTAAGATAATCGGTGTATAGAATACATGGATGGAGCAGCCATTCATTCATTCATTCATTTTCTACCGCTTATCTGAACGTCTCGGGTCACGGGGAGCTTGTGACTATCTCAGGCGTCATCGGCCATCGAGGCAGGATACACCCTGGACGCTGGGCACACACACACACACACACACACTCATTCACTCACACACTCAACCAATGCCAATCAACCTACCATCTTTGGACCTGGGGAGGAAACCGGAGTACCCGGAGAAAACCCCCGAGGCACGGGGAGAACATGCAAACTACACACACACATAAGGCAGAGGAGGGAATCGAACCCCCAACCCCGGAGGTGTGAGGCAAACGTGCTAACTACTAAGCCACCATGCCCCCCCTATGGAGCAGCCAGATCCCCAAAAATCTTAAAGGCTTACTCCACAAAAGCAAAAACTAAAAAACAAACCAAACCTCCACGTGGCACTTTTACACGACTGCCTGTGTAATCTTCTAGAACAAATTAAACATGCTTAGAAAAAAGTGCTAATTGCATTCTTCCATAGATGTGAGCTAAGATGAATCAGAAGCATCCTCAAGTATTCTCTTCAGTTATCTCTTCTTTTCTAGAGTTCTTGTTTGCAAGTATTCCCTTTAGTTTGGGAAATTCTAAAGTAGCAAATCCCAACCCACCTGAGCATTGATATACCTCTACCTTGCAGATTTTAGTATGCTTACTGCTCTCGCTCATGATTCCAGAAGGACTGCGTAGTTCAATAAAGTGACAAAATATGTAAGGTGTGGGATTTGTGTGTTGGGGTAGAGATAAAATGACTTTCAACATAATGTAAAAAATAAAAGAAATAAATCTAATATAAAAGCATGTTTGCCTTGCAAACCAAGGGTGGGGATTCAATTCGCTCCTCTGCCCTGTGTGTGGAGTTTGCATATTTTTAGGTTTCATTGGGGTATACCATTGTGCCCTGCAATTGATTGGTGTCCTGTCCAGGGTGTCTCCCACCAGTAGACTCCAGGTTCTCCAAATATTTTAATGTTAATTAACATTTGCTTTCTTGTTCATGCAAAGGCTAATCAGGATCTCATGGGATTAGCGATTAACCTCACATAAATTATTCAGCATTGCTATTCACATAAGTAATACAACATGACAGCTATATTGCAGGACAGGGAAATGGTGTTATAGGACAGAGAGGTGGTGCTATTGGACTGGGAAGTAGTGTTACAGGATAGGGAGGTAGTGTTAAATTACAGGGGGTGGTGTTATAGAATAGGGAGGTGGTGTTATAGGACAGGGAGATGGTGTTATAGGACAGGAAGGTGGTGTTATAGGATAGGGAAGTACTGTTAAAGGACAGGGGGTGGTGTTATAGGATAGGGGGTGGTGTTAAAGGACATGAAGGGGGTGATAGGGACAGGGAGGTGGTGTTATAGGATAGGGATGTGGTGTTAAAGGAAAGGAAGATGGTGATAGGGACAGGGAGGTGGTGCTGAAGGATAAGGAGGAGCTGATAAGGACAGGGAGGTGGTGTTAAGGAATAGGGGGTAGAGATATAGGACAGGTAGGTACTGTTAAAGGACTTGGGTTGGTGTTATAATACTGGGAGGTGGTGTTAAAGGATAAGGAGGAGATGATAGGGACAGGGAGGTGGTGTTAAAGGATAAGGAGGAGATGATAGGGACAGGGAGGTGGTGTTAAAGGATAAGGAGGAGATGATAGGGACAGGGAGGTGGTGCTGAAAAATAAGGAGGAGATGATAAGGGCAGGGAGGTGGTGTTAAAGGACAGGGGGTAGAGATATAGGACAGGTAGGTACTGTTAAAGGACAGTGGGTGGAGATATAGGACAGTGAGATAGTGTTCAAGGACAGGGAGGTGGTGTTATAGGACATGGAGGTGGTGTAAAGGATAAGGAGGAGACGATAAGGACAGGGGGTGGTGTTAAAAGACAGGGAGGTGGTGTTAAAGGACAGGGGGTGGAGATATAGGACAGTGAGATAGTGTTCAAGGATAAGGAGGTGGTGTTATTGGACAGGGAGGTGGTGTTAAAGGCTAAAGATAGACCTTTTAATATAAAGACCTTTTCATTTCTGGGCTTTACTGCTCATTAAGGGTGTTATAAACAACTTAATACACAGTACTGTGTCACTCACAAGTACTCTATCTCTCACTCTCACTTATCTCACAATGTCATAAAGGTGTGACTGCACAGACGGTGTAGTGTAAATAACGAGAGATTAAAAATACACACATGCACACACGCATGAACAACACGACATCTGCTTATAGACAAATTCATGCTTCCGAATAAAGACAGAGTACGTTATTACAACCTTCAGTAAGCTTTTTATCTGGTTCTCAAGAAGGTCAGATTGTAATGAATACAGAAATTGTAATGCATATATTTGCATTATGTTCTAGTTAAAAGCAAAAAAAGGAAACATACGTATTAGTAGCTCTATAAATAAAAAAGTTGCATTAATGTTGTATGAACGCTTATGAATGTTCCGAATCTACCCTGACTTCTCTTTGAACTGAATCCAAGACTGTCAGATGGGACATATTTGCATTTGTGTACAGACACAGTCCAAATACTGTATGTATACATTTACAAATCTATACAAATCATTGGCTGGCCGGGTGAACTGAAAGGCAGTCAATTAAAGCACAGTGTATTCGTTTAAGGAAAAGGAGAGAGAGCGTGTGTCAGAAAAATGTTGTAAATAATAATGCATGTGTGAAATTAAATGTAGACATGCAACTTAGTCATTACTTTCTATACTGTTCCTCTTTTCTCCAAGGAGTTTCTCCGTGTGTACTGTATGTGTGAACAACTGCCCAGAACTAGGCTAAATCAGCAGGTGTATGTGTCAGACTGTCTACCTGTGGCAGTGGAACAGCATGTGTGTGAGTGTGTGTGTCGGGGATATGCAGCAGACCTCTTTATGTCTTGGCTTGCTTTGACTCCAGGTGGAGACATCCAGTCTTACATATACAGTATGTGTGTGTCCCAATTCACAGTGGAGGCCCAGACGAAAGGACTAATTCACAAGTCTGGCCTCATTCGATGATTCTCTGCCATTAAGAATCGAGAAACATGAGCACTAGGAAGAGCAACGAGCTGACGGACTCCCTGTAGGGGAACTGAAAGGGCACATATTTAATACTGCAGCAACAGAAACAATGTGCCTAATTTATAGGTACACAATCAAGATCGGGCTTAAAAAACCTGCAGAAATCCTTGATGTGTCCTGAAATAAACCCAGAACTGTTCAATTCTCAGTTCCATTCCTGTGTGATCAGACTGTAGAAAAGAATTATTTTTTTGATCCTAAACGATTAGCTGGAGGATATGCATTAATTCCTAATATCAGTTTACCTCTTTAGACCGGATTAAAAATGTAGTCGTAATCGATGTGCATTTCAGACTATAATCCGGTTGAATCCATGAAAACAGGAATGGCTAACATAGCACATTAGCTTTGTGAATATTAGCTTTTATTGTACCACAGAAGTGCTGAAGAAGAAGAAGAAGAAGGAGAAGAAGGAGAAGATGATGAAGAAGAAAAAAAATAAGAAGGAGAAGAAGAAGCATTTACTTGTCAGATTTATAGTAATTTACAGCACATTGGCATGTTATGTATTGGCTGAAATCGTAAAGGCTCTCTGTTAGTCAGAGCACGTGATCAGCCACAGTACGGTGCCCCTGAAGCAGAGATGCTTAAGGGCCTTGGTTTAGGGGCCAACAGTGGCAGCTTGGTGGTAACCAAGAGCATTCAAAAACACAGTTTCTATAGAGTTTCTATAATAATAGATAATTTTTTTTTTTTTCCTTACTTTTTTCTTTCATTTTTTGGGGAATTTGTTGTTAATTCCAGAAAATCTAACACAATGTCACCCTGAATTTGGCAGCAATGTTGTTATGAGCAATCTGCTTAACCCGTGCTCTGTGCACACAGCGATGCAAGAAGAGGAGTAGTAATGGCTAAATTAAAATAAAAGTGAGATTGTCTATAGGAAGAAAAACTAGGGGCAGTTGTGACCTAATGGTTAGAGAGTCTGATTCGTAACCCAAAGGTTGTGGGTTCGAGTCTCGGGCCGGCCACGACTGAGGTGCCCTTGAGCATGGCACCAAACTCCTCAACTGCTCCCCGGGCGCCACAGCATAAATGGCTGCCCACTGCTCCGGGTGTGTGTTCACGGTGTGTGTGTGTTCACTGCTGTGTGTGTTCACTGCTGTGTGTGTGTTCACTGCTGTGTGTGTGCACTTTGGATGTCTTAAATGCAGAGAACAAATTCTGAGTATGGGTCACCGTACTTAGCCGTACGTAACACGTCACGTCACTTTTTTTTTAATCTTTTAGCACCTGATCCACAGCTCAAGGACACCGCAAGTTAGTTTCTATGGAAATCGCTTCAAAGACAATGTATCACTAAATGCTAGTGTTAATGATTGTAATCATGCTGGTAAAATGGTGACTCTACACAGTAAAGACCGGTCATCAAGGGCTGTAGTCTAGAATACCATTAAAAATATATATATATATATGTGTTTTGATACCGAGTCTAAATGATGCTAAGGTAGGTTTAAGACTAAAAGATGTCCAAGTCTAAGTCTTTAATTCGAGTACTTGGCTTATTTTTTTCCCATTGGGACAATCATTAGCTTGTTTTCTTGTCAAATTGTGTACATATAGATAGAAAAGGCAACACAAACATTATTTCTTTAAACTCTTGATCAAGCAAAAGACTATATATAGCCAAGATTGAGATAAGTCAGAGCACAAATCCAAGTAAGTCCAAGTCAATACAGAAAACGTCCTCAGCATTCAGGTCTGATTGCTGCTGGATTGATGGAAGCAAACATGTTGATAGAACTGTGACTACACTTGATGTACGCTAGCAGGAACACGTCAAACATTCAAACAAACATCACTCAGGTCATTCGCTGCTCAGCACAAAGAGGGAAGAGAGGACCAATCTAAAGCAATTGAGTCTCCCTGCAGCGTTTCAGCAGTGTCTTCCTGACAGCTTTCGCAGATCCAAATCAATAAGACAAGCCGCAGGGGGTGTACTCGTCTAAACATCATGTAGCAATTATCCGTTATCAAGGATTCAGTATTTCTGCACATGGCCACTTTACCTGCTATTTTCTGCTTCAGCAATAAGCCTTTTCTTCAGCTCTGTGACTTTTTGACAGAAATTTCCTTTCACAATAAGAAACACTTACATTTTTTTTAATAGAGATTTTTGGTCCTTATTTCATTTTAAATGATATCATAGAAAGCAAACCTCCAGGGGTTACCGTGTTCTGTAATATATAATATATACCATAAACTTGGAATTTTTGTATCAAAACCATCTATCTATCTATCTATCTATCTATCTATCTATCTATCTATCTATCTATCTATCTATCTATCTATCTATCTATCTATCTATCTATCTATCTATCTATCTCATTAATATTTTCATTTATGTGTATGAGTTGTTATAATTCAAATGTACTGAATTAACAGATGAAATGGTATAAAAATGAAGTCATGTAATGGCGGCTGAGACAGATGCAAATGCATTGTATGCCTCTAGGACCGACAGTTTTGATGTTGCAGCCAAAAATGCTTTTTGAAAAAATTGGCAAATTTTGTTTGCTTTTTGCACAGAAACTGGCAAAATTGTAAAGGCTTCATCCTTTAAACTCCTATCAGTAAGACACATATTACATTCTATGATAGCTGAACTCGTGTTCAATGCATGTTCAATGCATGTGAATTAAGGGGCTTTGGCTAAATATGGTTTGTGATGATGTTACGTAATGTGGACAAATCTGCATAAAACTTTGGTAATTTTGGATAATTGTAAGCTCCTCCCAATATCATGGAGTTTGCTTGAGTTTGCTTTCATTACTGCAATCGCAAAATTGTGAAATCATGAAGGGATCTGTGGTAGAAAACAGGCTTGGTAACATCAGAAACACGGGTAAGCTGAGTGTCCTGGCAAATGAGGATATTCTAGGGAGCGTAGTCAAGTGCAGCCCTGTTTGTACACCGCAGTGTGTTCTGGGAAATGGCGCTGGCTGACTAGGTTGTACTGAGAAATTACAAATACAATAATTGCATATTTTTACTGTAAACAAGTGCTTGTTGTGTGAGAATGAACTGGTTTTCTTAATTTATGTCCAGATCTGTAATAGAACATTTTAGTATTTTTATTTTATACTAAACAGTTGAGCAGTTTATTATCACTGGATTTAAATGCATTGTAATGTACAGGACGATGAGGCTGGTTATTTTAAGTGTGGTCTTTATTAAGGGCAATCTAAAAATCTAAAAGTAAGTAAGTAAGTAAGAAAGTGAATAAACAAACAAACAAACAAAACAAAGAAATAAATTAAAAAAATTAATTAACTAAGTAAATAAACAGAATGCAATTCCACTTGAGGGAAATAATAAAATAAAATGGATATAATTTTTTCTATTAAAAATATTTAAAAAAAAATATTTTTATCCTAAGCATTTATGTTTGTTTTTATTTTTTAATATTTATTTATAAATAAAAAAATATTTTAATATTTTTAAGTATTGATTTTTGAACATTTAAACAAATTTGAAAATTTCGAAATAAGTTTTAAAAGTTCTGTGCACATTTGAAAATGACTAAAGTTCATGAAATAAAAATTCTTTAATTTAGTAAAAAGTTGACTTTTAGATCCAGAGGAACGGTTGCGTCCAACATGATAAACAACCCTTTGATCTTTTAACATAAACCATTAGGATTTAAATCGGCTTATATTTAATCCGATTAATACCGTAACTTGTACTGGGGACTTAAAAGTCACTGAACTGTTGGAATGATCCAATTACACTAATTACAATCAGTGAGACTTTCAAGATCATTAAGAGGAAAAGGACACGAGGAAGAAGACAAACCAAAACAAAACCATGTGACTATAACATGAACAAAATGATATAAAAGCATCACCGATTCTAAGTACAAGAAAAAGACATGAAAACAAGAATTGTGAGGATCACATTTGACCTGGTTTAATTAAACATTACACTATCAACATGGCAACCCTCCACTTTTTCACTATGTTTACTCTGTGTTGCTATTGATTTGCGTCCTTCACTTGTTCACCCTTGAGCATTCTAGCTTTGTGCTCCTTTCACCAGCTCCACAGAAATTAGCGATGCATGTACGACAGCGTTCACGGCTATCTTCAGTATACACAAAACACTCCCTGAGAGGATGTCTTAACACTGTCTTAGCACATTATGTTTGAAGCTTTTTTTTTTTTTAATTAATAATCTGACAAGCGAGTATAAGTCCCTGTCTGTGACATGCATTCAAAGTCCTTTGTTTTCAAACAGGACATGATAGTGTCAGTCTGCACGCTAATACAGCTGAATGCTAATGCTCTAGGTTAACGGTTAGACTTATTGAAATTCAGCTCCTCCCCATCAAAGGCTTGCACCGTTAAAAGATAATCGTGACAGAAAGCTGTCTTGAACTAATGCGCTTCTGTTCATTTTCCAAAACCATCCTGTACACAAACGACTCACTGGCTGAGTTTACCGACGGCAAACTTTTCAATTAAATCTGACCTTGGACGAGAAGCGGTAGGCCAGGAACGGGATACACTCGGGTGATTCCAATATGCAAAGTAATCTGGGAGATGATCTGCTTCTCTTTATGGTCTCTATACAAATCCTACATTCAGTGGAGTTCAATTAAATCTCCTCCAGCATTAATCAGTTAGTAGTGGTGCAATAATAAGATTGGCAAGATCAAGGTGAAGGTGTGGAGGTGTATGAGGTGAAATTTTCCTTTCTGTAAAAATAACACAGCATAAATTAGGAATAAAAGACTTGGTGATGTGCTGTGATAGCAAATGACACTTTGTACATTTTATATCTAGTTATCGTTACAGTTTTTCTTGGGGTCAAAGCGCAGAGTCAGCCACGATACAGCACCTCCAGGGGTCTTAGCTAGGGGCCTTGCTCAAGGGCCTAACAGTGGCAGCTTGGCAGAATCAGAGGATGTATACTGTATGTGACAAATAAAGGATTTTTCTTCTTCTTTTAAATAAAAAAGGATTTCAAACAAACAAACAAACAAACAAACAAATAGGCCAATTCCTTCAGTCATGTTGGTAATGTAATAAAATTACAATATTTAGAAAAACATTTTTTATAACGAAATATTTTCTGTAGCTCACTTGGAAAATGAGTGCAATACCTGAAAATGCCATCATTACTGTGACTCTATATCGCCAAACGCCAATGACACCCGAACATCATACACCGGACTGTTGCCACAAACTTTGGAAGCACACAGTTTTGTAGAATGTCTTTAATTTACAATTTCCATCCAGTGGAACTAAAAGACCTAGACCTGTTCCAGCATGACAATGCCCCTGTGCACAAAGCACAGGGCTCCATGATGAACACAAGGTGTGTTAAGGTTGGACCGGAAGAACTCGAGTGTCCTGCACAGAGCCCAGACTCAACCCCACTGAACACCTTCTGGATGTTTTGGAACCAGACATCCTCACTCTTACAACATCAGGGTCTAATCTCAATAATGCAGTTATAGCTGAATGATCCCAAATCCCCAAAACTGCACTCCCCATACACCTAGTGTGAGAACCTCCCCAGAAGAGTGGATCTTATTATAACTGCATTCACCAGCATTAAGGGATTAATTAATCAGACAGTCTTACACTGTTCAGCTTTGGTCGATGTATTATACATTTAAATATTGTCATCTGTAACCAGACATCTACCTATAAATCTCTGGAGTTCTGAGGAAAGCTTTGTATATCCTTCTTTTTAGCAACAAAAACATCTTTCTGCTGCACATCTCCATTCCTGGTACATCACATCACGAGGAGCTAATGAGGAATTCAAATATTTCTGTTGCACATTGTTCTCATTGACTCACACAGACATTTACAAGAGAGACTATTAAAGTCTAATTGGCAGTTGTTGTTTTTTGTGCATTTTGGTAATTGCGTATCTATGAGGGCTGGCAAACGATAATGATGCCTGAATTAGTGAATATGCTTAATTCACGGATGCATCCTTACCTAGAGAATTAGAGATACAGCTTTTATTGAAGTGAAACAAAAATGTAGACTCAAAGGCACGTAAAAAAAAAAAAACAGACTCAGACTGTTTGATTCGCCGTCGAAACAGTTCCTAACAACTTCTTTTTTCTCTCCAAAAATTGACAGTTGTGTGAATCATAAAAAACTATAAAATATTGCTTTGTAGCTCTGTACATCAAACCTACACTTTCAAACATATAAAATGGAAAAACCTCTCTCTCTCTCTCTCTCTCTCTCTATTCCTCCCTCCCTCCCTCCCTCTCGCTCTCTTGCTCTCTCTATGTCAAAAAACACAAGTAAGTTGAAGGTATCAAAGAAGAAACACATGAAATGGTTTCAGTAGAAAGAAAAAAGAAAATCTTCTGTTTCCCTCCAGAATCACTGGGCTACAATTTCTCATCCCGTTTTTTTTTTTCAAAAGAAGTTGAGAAAGAAACAAATAGAGACATCAGTACGACTTGGAATGTTCTGGGATATTCCTGAACAAACACCTGCAAATTCATAAGACTTTGAATAGTTGAAAAGTCACGATTAGGATTGGGGATGAGCTTCGTTCTTCATGCAAATGACTTCGTTCTTATGAAATAAAACAAAATGTTCACACGTTCCTAAGCGTACAGCAAATTGCGACAGCACTGCTAAATTATCTGTTTACTGACAACTTTTCCCCCAAATTCCAAATAAACTTATAGTCATTTAGACCATTTATTTGCCGAAAATGCCTTCTGGTCAAAATATCAAAAAAGATGCAGTGTTTTCAGACCTCAAGTAATGCAAAGAAAACAATATATATAGTTTTAAACAACACAATGCTAAAGTTTTAACTTAGAAAAAAGTTAAAAAGTCAATCTTTAGTGGAATGACCCCGATTTTCAATCACAGCTTTCATGTGTCTAGACATTCTCGCCACCAATCTTTTCACATTGCTGTTAAAAGCACTCCTAGTGCAAAAATTCAAGCAGCTCTGCTTTGTTCGATGGCTTGTGACCATCAATCTTCCTCTTGATCACATTCTTTAGGTTTGCAATGGGGTTCAGGTCTGGAGATTGGGCTGGGCATGACAGAGTATTGATGTGGTGGTCCTCCATCCATGCCTTGATTGACCAGGCTGTGCTGCATCGAGCATTATCCAGCTGGAAAAAACAATCCTCAGAGTTAAGGAACATTGTCAGAACAATAGGAAGGAACTTTCCTTTCAATACAACCTTATAGGTGGTTTGATTCATTCCCCACAGGTCCATAAACCTGTTTCGAACCATCCTCAAAGGGCACTTAACCCCAGCTGCCGTTTGCCATTCTTTTGTAGGGTCAATTGATATCATCCTACTGTTGATGAGTGACATTCGAATGAGATGGCAGTCACCCCGGTCAGTGGAGTCATTTTTACCCTCTGTCAGTCCGTAGCTTTGTTGTCTCAGCAGCTTGACCTTTCCAATCAGAATAAACAAATGAATTATTTTCTGCCAGCATGTCTGATATAAAATGAGTCAGGACACTGCTGGCTTTCAGTTTGAAATGTGTGTTTTGTGTGTTTCTGAATTACACAGAATTTTACTGCTTGAAGATAACGCCTACAGATTTTAGAAGCTTATGAACAGTTGGGGCATCACAGAGAGTAGAAATAGGTTTCGTATCAACATTTACTTTGAAGATAAAAACAGTTTTGTAATAAATAAATAAACAAACAAACAAACAAACAAACAAACAAACAAACAAATAAATAAATAAATAAATAAATAAGTAGGTTAAGAAGAAACAGAAATACTAATGAAAAACTAGACATGCTTAAAGATCTGAGTGTCTACTTTTATATGAGTCATTAATCACCACTGAGGTGTGACATGACAAAGACATTCAATGTTGAACATGGACAAAACAAACAGGCCCAAATTCCATTCTTGGCCTCTGGTTAAAAAAAAAAAAAAAAGAAATGTAAACACACACAAGCTCAAAGATGCCCAGGATTGACTGGTATTGCATTGATTGACAGGGAAGTGTGCACCGTCATCCCTCCCACCCTGAGAGTGCAGACTTTGCTCTTTAAGACACGTGTGGATGGTTCAAACTCATAATCTCCTGATGATAGGGGCAAACTGTGATTCGTGCTGGAAACACCATGTTGGATATTACTTTTGGGATTAAGAACAGACCTCATGGTCCTCCAACAAAATTGATACTGACACTCAAATATCTATCAAATTTGTTGTAAATATGGTAAGGAGATTATCACCAAGCACTTTTACAGCATGTCTGTGCTCACATGTTTATTTGGATTGAGATGATGATTATGTGACTCTTCACTGGAATCATCATCATCATCATCATCATCAACCTAAAAAGTTCTACACTGAGTGCAATACGCATCAGTCGTTTACCCAGCAGAGATCACAGAACCTGCATGAGAACTCAGCAAACCTGAACGCTGGCACTGTTGCCTTGATCCATGAGCTCCTCCCTGCCGTGACTTCCTGCTGCTTCACACTAATTCATTCAATCCCCAGCACTGCCTCCAGTCCATCATCTCACCAACCAGCTCGATGACAAATACGTTTGGCGGATGCTCGCTACCCAGCTGCCAGCCACGGTGCAAAATGTAGACGATCCAAACTCTGAGCCTGTTTATGTTCATTCAATTTCGCATTAGAGCTTCCGAAATGTTGTCAAGCGCAGGCTATTTGACTGAGCGCTGTTCTCGCTAGACTAAGGCTACGGGATGAATAATGGATGAGCGAGTGCCTGTGATTGAGTACTCGGCTGTTTAATAAAGGGGGGGTGTGTGTGTTTGAGAAGACCGCTCACTACCATAGCATCTGAACAGAGTTGGAATGTGAACAATTGAGGTGCTACAATATTAAAATAGAAACCAGGGAGAGGATATAGAACGGTGCACAGGTCGTTCATACCAAAAACTGATTTCATGCAGTTTTATTTATTATCCAACAATACATATTATTTAAAACTTTAACATAACGTATATCAGTGTATAATGTCTGAAATATCCTATTTATGCAACATTCGCCTCATTTTGAGAGCACGCATCACTTATACATCACTTATACGCAGCTCTCTAAAGAAACTTTTGCATTTCTTTTTGGGAACATGATATAAATATTCCTCACTAACTTGCCTGCCCTTTCCTAGTCTTCAGAACGCACTCTGAACCAAAATAGCTTTTGCACCGTAATTTTCAGCTCACTCATAACCCACCTCAAGCATATACTTTCGCATATAAGTCTGGTACATTTTTGGATGTTGTATTTGTTCTCCTTTTTGTCTAAAAACAGTGCCACACTTTACCTCTTTTCCATTTCCAATAAAATGATGGGTGCAAACTTTTGCACTGAACCGAATAACCCATTTAAACACTGTAGTTGGCCATATGGGAAACGGGGCACAGCACCCAGTTATGAGTGGCGTGACAGATGGTAAAACGGTTGGAAGTAATGGGTCTAAATGGGCACAAAACACAAAACAAAAGGAGGAGAGTGTCGTGTCATGTCGTGTCGTGTCGTGTCGTGCTGTGTGAGGTGGGTCGGAGTGGAAACAGCAGGAAGATGTCAGACACAAAGACACAAAACTACAAGGCACAAAAAAAGAAAAAGTACCAGGGTTAAGACAGAAGCCAAGACTAAGAGAAGTTTTTTTCAAACTGTCAGTGAAAAACACTTTACTTATGAGAAACTTGGCTTGAGATGACTAGCGTGCTATATGTGTTTCCCTGAGTGTGTATTGCTGGTAACATGCTGAGAACCCTGAATCTTTTTTATTAACCAAAAGACAAAACAAGAACCATAAGTTAAAAACAAATTTTATGCAAAAGCACAGCTTTATATATATATATATATATCCTAAAAACAAAAAAAAGTTTTTTATTTACATTTTATTTTATTTTTATTGTTTTTGGTAAGAAACTTTTCTCTTTTTTTTAGTTTTCGTTTCACGCTGGCAATAAAGGAATATCGTGTTCTTTTACTTCTATGCCTTGTTTTTGATTCCTATAATTTTTTAAGGACCCCCCCTCCCCCAACACCAATTCAGTCCTTTTACCTAAAGCTGCCACAAAATGATGCTTTCTGTGAATTTTTCCTTTTTTAATTTTTTTTGTTCTGTAGTTGACCATGGCAACACCTTTTAAAACAGTGCTCTAATGGGCCGTTGTGCTCCACTGGTTTTAGAGACATGTTAAAATAACAGTACTTCTCTCAGTGCTCGATAATTGCTCGGTAGAATGAATTTCACACTTCTCTGAATGAATGTTAAAAACGTGTATACTTGAGTAGGTACAGTAGGTTATTGATGATTTTGTTGCTTCATGCGTGGAATGCCTATTTGGTTTGATTTTGAGAAGCGGGTCATTTTTATGCAATGTGCTAAGCATATATTACAGCAGCTGCCTATTAACATGTGGCTCAATGATGAATAAAGTGTTTAAAATTGCACCAGTGTGAAAACATCAAGTGGTGCAACCACACGTTAATAAATTCTGTGACATTATAATTACCACTAAGGTAGATATGTGTAAGTGACTCTTTTTAATGCATTGCACAAGACAATGTAAATGTCTTTTTTTTTCACATGGTGGGAGTCACAAATAAAAGTCACATTTTTCTTTATAAGAGACTAAATGGACTGCATAAGCGGGTGGCTGTTGTTTATACTGGTTTTACTATATGACTTGGTCATGCCACCTGACTTAATAATAAAAATAATCATAATTATAATAATAAAGCATTTGACATGCCAAAATGTACAAGAATCACAATGGATCAATTATTTCTGGTTTATGACTGTAGTTGTGCCACCTGACTTATTTTCATTATATGACTATAGTTGTGCAACCAGACTTAATAATATTAATAATAAGAATAAAGCTTCTGGTGGTTGTACCACTTGACATAGCAAAATGAACCAGAATCACCATGGCTCAATGATCTCAATGCAAAATTAAGGTAAGTTTAGGTCTTTAACGATGTAATACCTTAAAAACACAAATCAATAAAAGTATTTTTTTTCCTCTATCATACCCTGTCACATGTCAAACCCAGGATTTATGGGTAAAAGTTTTTTAGTAGGTTAAATAATTTTCAGTCTGTCCTAATCTCCAACATTTATTATTGTAAAATTTTGAAACATTAATTCAGGCTAAACTCTTTTATTTCAATTTCTGTTACATAAAATTAGCCTTTATAAAAATGTACTTAATTTTTGCGTACTGTTCTATGCAAAAATGTACTTAATTTTTGCATACTGTTGCACCACCTGATGTTTGCAGGCAACCCAAAGAAAACTGCTAATCTCTAACACAGAGGAACAGAGAATATTTTAGAACGATGGCACAGTTGTATTTTCAGGATGTATTCTGAAAAAAGTTAATGCACTGTAACACTGTAATACATTTAGAACAGTATATTAAATATTCGTCCAGCAATATCTTTATCTTTTTTTAATGACTCGTCCTCCTCATGTAATCAGTTCTGGCACTGTGTTGGTGTAAAATAGCTTAGGGAGAGGACCTAATCATGTACGACTTGGTTTGTTGAGTAACAACGTGGGCATAATCTACCCCATACTTGTCACTCATAACTGTCAGGAAGAACAGCACGAGACAGCAGAGTGACACAAGTGAAAGGAGGGAATACATTTATCACATAATAACTCACATGATCACGTCAGTTCTGCTCCTGCCTATCACCAGCACCCAACCCATTCATTCCTGTATAGCTTTCCAGGATCCCCACCCCCCCACCTCAAAATACCATTAAACTCCTTCTCAGATCATTGACCTTAAGGCACATCGTGTGTCGTTCTCATAGATCTTCCATCTCCTTGCTCAGCGGAGTCAGAGCGATCTATTCCAGGGTTAATCACGGGTAACCCCCAAGCAAGCATCTGAGTGGAGCACAATGCTGTTGCAAGAACCTTCCTAGCTAATTAAATTTCTCTCACAGGTCAGGAGCTGTTAGATACACCGTCCTTCCTTAACATCTTTTGAGCGGTGGTCTGAGAGTAAGTGTTTCAGTGTGTCGGGGTGTAAGTAAAAAAGTAACACTTGCTGTTTAAGGGAAATAATCAACGATGTGGTGGTGTGATGTGACCTGATACAAAGCAGAGTTGCTGGTACTACCTTGGAGTTGATTATTTTCCAGTAACAGGACATTCTACAGTGTATTATTTCAAAGTGACTTATCTTGTTCTATTATCGCTAATGTTGTA